>NW_025239642.1:2578-3825 GCF_018294505.1 Triticum aestivum
GAAAAATTTACAAATATGAATTTCGAATTTATTTGCAAAATCTCTCTAGAATTTGTAAAATGGGCATAACTTTTGCATACTAACTCGGATGAAAAAGTTTTTTATATGAAAAATCATCTACTCGAAAAGTTACATCCAAATTTAACCGGGGGAACCCTGTTAAACATTTTAAAAATCCTGAAAACCTAACAGAAAAAAAGTTATGGGGCTTTCAAGATCTAGAGGCAAAAAAATTCAAAAACTTTCAAACTTACTAGTGGCGCACCATTTGCTAGATGCGCCACTAGTAACAGAAAAAAAAATAGTTTCGGATTTTTTCGGGAATTTTTTTCCAAAATATGATACATAATATGAACGGAAGTTTGAAATAATTTTTCAAAATTTCATCACACTCATGAACATGAACAAAGTCCTAAACATCAACAAGGTTTAATAGGATTGATATGCTAGATATATCAACAAGTGTCTGTGAAGTGAGCTGGTGCAGGGGAAAGATAGAACTCTGAAGTTAAGCATGCTTGGGCTGGAGTAGTGTGAGGATGGGTGACCTTTCGGGAAGTTTGACCATGGAGTGTGATTTGACCTGAGATTAAGCATATTGACCCGAGATTAAGCCATAGTGACCCGAGATTAAGAAAAAAACGAAAAAAAATAAAAAATAAAAAAATAAAAAAATTTGAAAAAAATTTGTAAATTTTTTTTGAAAAAAAATTGTTACTAATGGAGCACTCCTATGTGGTGCGCCATTACTAAGTGAGATAGTAAATGGCGCACCTCTAGGCATACTAGTGGCATGGTACTAATGGCGCACCAGTAGTGCGCCATTAGTAGTCAAAACTGGTGCGCCATTAGTAGGCCTTTTCCTAGTAGTGGAGGGTTCACTTGTTCGGCTGCGGTGTGAGGCTGCCGTCGCCGCAGAATAACAGGGGGTGTGGGTGAGTGGATGGATGGCCTGGCCAGCGGTGTGAGTAGTAGGGGGCGGCGAGGCCTCCGCGGCATGAAAGCCGGCCACGGGAGGCAGGAGCATGCGGCACGACCGGCGCTGCTTTGGGCAGCTGGAGCACGAAGACCAGAGGTTGAAGAAGCACTACGGCCGTTGGATGGACATCGTACGGTCACCGGAGCTAGAATCGTTCATATTGACTAAGTTGACAAAGCCCTCCGTCCCCGTCAACTTAGTAGGCCCACAAGTCAGCCTCCCACCAAGGTGAGTCCCAGCTAGCAGGGGGAGTATTCTTTTTTTGTGC
>NW_025239643.1:0-3825 GCF_018294505.1 Triticum aestivum
ATTAGATTGCAGAATCTTCATGACCAGTCAAGAAAAGAAACACTAGAAATAGTTCTATAATTTCCTACCACGACCAATATGGAAGCCTCAACATAAGACATGGATAATTCAATCAAACTTGCAACTGAACTATATAGGTTGGGCAAACTCGTGCAAACCTTCATGGTGTGTAGGCAAGATATTGTTTAACAAACAATGAAACTATAATACACAAAGAAGGGTTGATTGGCCTTGATTCGAGAAATTGGCTATATGCCAACATAATCCGAAATAGTATCCATACACATAATTCAACTTTAGAACTTGATAAACCCTCCGGAATACTTAGAGTCTAAAAGAATAGTCATGGATATATAAACTGACAAAGATAAAAAAGGTTTATATGCTTGACTTGTTACAAATACTCCCTCCGTCCTTGAAAGAGTGTACTTCCAACTTTGTTGGAAAGTCAAACTTTTTTATTTTTGACCGTATTTATACAATAATGGACCAACATTTATGACATAAAATTAGTAGCATTAGATTCATGATAAAATATATTTTCGTCATATACCTATTTGGTTTCACAAGCATTGATATATTTTTGCACAAATTCGGTCAAACTTTGAGATAGTTTGACCCTCCAACAAAGTTGGAAGTACACTCTTTCAAGGTCGGAGGGAGTAGTTTGTAACAAGATCAAGGAGTTGACTATGATGAGATTGTCTCATCATAGCAATACTTAAAGTTAGTTTGGGTTAAACAAGCAAATATTAAATATTTCAATTATGAGATATAAAAGATGGATATCAAAATGATTTCCGTGAGATGGAAATAGAACCAAGATTGTATATGTGATACAGTCCAAAGTATTTTTCTCAATCCAGAGGATGCTAGTAAGTGTGCAAACTTCAATGGATCCTATAATGGACCGAAGCAAGCATAATGGAGTTGAAATCTTTGTTCTGATGAAATAGTCAAGTAATTTGATTTCATCAAGGAAAGCAAAGATACTTGTATTTACAAGAAAGTAAGTGGGAAAATGATAATATTTCGAAACATTGTATGTGCATGACATATTGTTGATTAGAAATTATATTAATTTTTGGACATGAGTTAATTCTTTATTGAAACTAGTTTTTTCAGTAAGGTACTTAGGCAATACAGCTTCGATATTAGGCATAATAATCTATGGAGATAATAGTGCCTAATCAGGCTTAGCCAAAATAAAAATTTACAAGATACTATAGAAGTTTGGTATGAAAATACTCAAGAAGACTTTCTTGTAGAAGTCACATGGAAGGAATTTTAAGCAGGAATCGGTATCATCCAATATTGATCAGCAAAATACATGATTTCAATCACACTTGTCTTAAAATATATGCCATGGTACGTAAGCAACCAGATATGTCCAGTGCTCCAAGTAAGTTGTGAGCTAACTTACCAGAATGGTCAAATTGTTGATCATAGGACAACATTGAAAATGCCATTAAGTACTGATGACATGTTTTTCGCATACGGAGAAAATGAAGAGAGTGTTGTAAGAGGTTACATCAATACATGCTCGTTGTAAGTATTAAATTGGCTAAAATCTTCATCGATGCTCCAAGTGATTTTCGATTTTAATTAAAAGATTTATGGTGGCACAATAAGTTGGAATTGGTCCAAGAAAGTTACTATGGTGAACTCTACAACAGAAAGGCTGAGTATATTGCCACTTACGATGCAACTACAGATGGTGGTGACTCAAAATATCATTTATCAGCTTGCTATGGTTTCTAGATGACTGTGCTGATGTAACACTTTTCTGAATAGTGGTTCCATAGCTCAGTTAAGGAATCAAAGGTCTTACCAATGACACAATATATACAAAACCAGCTTGACACAAATTATGAATTCTTGTGAAAGCTTTATAGATGCATAGAAATGTGAATAATACACGCAGATTTGAAGTTATCAAGATATGATAAGATGAAGGCTATACCACAAGTAAAGCATGAACAAACACCAGATTGCCATTGATGTAAAAGAAAATGTGCTAACTAGATTAGTGACTCTAGCACAATATATTGTATTATTATATTTCCATGTTTATAATTAAGACTTTATATTCTATGCTATAACTGCTATGATCATGGAATATGCGATTCAGTGGAAAACTCATATGCACGTGTGGAATGATAAATGGTAAAATATGATTCCTAGTATTGCCTCTATGACTAGCTCAAGTTTTGTTGGTGATCATGTTTTCCGGATCTTGGGATGTCGTTAAGTGTAATAATAGTCCTAAAACAACATTCAGAATATGATCTCGGAAGAACGATCATATTGAATCGATCCAAACTTCTTTGTTATACCTTGAGATTCAATCGTCACAAGCCAACTGTTATAACACGAAGAGTTAAGGTGTGAGTTAATTCCTTAGACCATTAGAGTATCATAGTCACTTCTTACTATACAGTGGACTTTGGGTTGCTGAAACGTTGTCTGTAACATGGTGATCATAACGACAACTTACAGGTTCATTGGAATGTTTGACGAGGGACTAGACATCTCAAGAGTGGGATTTGCTCCTCCGATGATGGAGATATATTCTTAGGGCCCTCTCGGTGTGACATCATCCATCATCGTCTGGCCATACATAGGTGACTGTGTTACGGGGATGCCGGAACATTTCAATGAGAAAAGAAGAACAAAACCGGCAACGAGGAGAACGGTATAGTGAGCATGAGATTGACTCAAGATGTTACCGATCTATCTCATCTCGGGTATTGTAAAGTATCGCGAAGAAAAGGGAATATCACATGATAACCAAAGGTTCACTCGAATGTTGTTCGTATACTCAGAAGGATTGATATGTATGTCCACGGCCACTATCGGTCATTGAATGAAAAGGGGTTTGTTCATGTCTATGTTTTACAGTGTCACAAGATTAAGGGAAAATTTTGTTTTTGCCACTCCAGATTTTGCCAATTTTCCTTATGCCACTTTAGATTTCGACATTTTGTTTTTGCCACTCTTAAATTTTGACAATATATCACAAATGCCATTCTGTTAGGCATCCGTGAGTTTACCGTTTATCCTAGCAAGTTGACCAGACAATGTGCTGTCAGTATTTGCTAAAATGACTGGTTGCCCCTGCTGACTTGTGGGCCCATGTTGGAACTGACACCCACACATACACCCAATTCCCTTCTTCCAAAGAGAACACCCACGCACACATCCCGCACCTGACCCATCGCCGCACCCGTCTCCCATGGCCGCCGCCACCCAGCCCTCCGGCCACCGCGTCCCCGTCCCACCGGTCACCGCACGGTGACGCACCCTCTGGCCTCCCCGACGACCTCTCTAGCCTCCTCGACGCCCACCTCCTCGACGTCCGCGTCCAATGGCTGCCACTACCTAGGGTTCTGGCCGCCGCCATCCAGGGTTTCGGCCGCCGCCACCTAAGGTTTTGGCATCCTCGAAGCCCCCCCCCTCCGGCCTCCTCGACGACGCCTTCCCGACCCCCGCCTCCAATGGCCGCCGCGCGAGCTAGGGTTCTGGCCTCCCCGACACCCGTTGCTACCTAGGTCTCCGACCCCGACTCCCCTGTGCGACTCCTCCAGAGGTTCCTTCTCCAACCTCCCCTCGCGATGCTCTTCTCTAGCCTCCCTAGGCAACGCTCTCCCGCGGGATGGAGGGAGCCGCGACTTCGGCCATGGCGGCAGGAGCGGCCCATCTGCTCGTTCCTCTCCCTGACGGGCAAGTTCTTCCTGCTTCCTCAACTTGCTGATGTTCCCTTTGTAGCTTAATTCTGTGATTGCTTTTGTGCTTAATTGTGTGACTGCTCTATGTCCAAAATTG
>NW_025239644.1:0-3825 GCF_018294505.1 Triticum aestivum
CCGCGGAACGTTAACCACGTAGAGTGGGTATCCTGGATCTTTCGAGGCGATGAGGCCTTTCTCTACCCGTAGCACATCATCATGAAGTCTCCTTAGATCTCCGAATCTGGCCCGTAGCGCTGTTGCAGGTAGGATTGGTTGACTGGCGATATGCCATTTATCTGCATCGGGGATATCTATATGGTCCTGAAGCCGAGGCTGCTGAGGTGGTTGGATCATAGAATCAGCTTTTCTGCCTTTCCTCGCTCTCTTCCTAGACTTCTTTACTACCGGAAGGCCGTCCATAATATGTTGAGACGGTAATTCAGGCACCGACTCATGACGCTCAAACCCTGAGGAGGCGCCAGTATAGACATATTGTTCAACACCATTGTCATCATCATCCTCATCCATGGCGACGTCATCAACGAGTAATGGAGCCTCCTCCTTACCTCGTCCACTATCACCCAACCCAACACCCGACGCTAATTGGGTAGGTGGGGTGTTGATGTTCATACCTTGCTGAGGCTGCGTGCTTGTGGGTGTGCTCCCGGCCGCCTCCAGACGAAGCAGACTCTTTGGCCACAACAGGACCCACCCATTGCAACAATCACCAAGCTGCCGCGGGGTCTCATCGTCATCCCCCACTAGTATTAGAGGAGGAAAATTCTCGTGGCCCAGTTTGACACTAGCCACGGAAACCTTGAAGATGTTCAGGGGGATCGACCGGCTGTGGAACAATGGTTCCTTCGGCTCCATTATCGTCGCCTTCCCCATGTCCACCTTCTAGTCGCCGATGGTGTACAATATGGTGCACGGGGTTTCGTCGGCGTGCAAAGAAAAGTCTGCGACGTGAGACATCCGAAAGGCAACGAAAACGGGAGATTATACATTTATATTGAAGGGGCCGGTGTGACAGATACCGTGAGGGCGTCGAGCTCAGCCAAAGATGAGGCACCACCGAGCACGTCCGGTGCGGGAGTCGGTGCGGGAGCCGGTGCAGGAGCCGGTGCAGGAGCAGGTGCGGGAGCCGATGCGGGAGCCGGTGCAGGAGCAGGTGCGGGAGCCGGTGCGGGAGCAGGTGCTGGTGCAACGCTAGTCGAGCTGCTCCCCAAGAAGTCAGCAAGGGGAAAGTCCTCTGCATTTTTTTCTGGATTTTGCCTTGTCCAATGAAAACGCCCGTCACCAAGGAAGTAGACAAATCTGCAACCACCTGTTTTGTGGCAGCTACCGCTGTTGTGACTCTCTGAGATGATTTCTTCTCAACCGCAATCTCAACCTTCTTGTCGATGTTTTCTTTAGTTAACCTCCGTCTTTCCTTTCTCTCCTCCGTGGTCTCACGGTAGTACTTCTTCCACGTGGCGCCGTCTCCGACACCGTGCACGCGTCCATATGACGGTCGAGTATCCACCGGTTGTCGTTTCAATATGTTCAACGCCTGGTTGAATGGAGTGTCCCACTTGGGCCTCGCCAATGCCTCAGACGGCGAGTCGCTTTCGGCCGCAATCCGGTGCTGCTCTCTCTGCAAAAGGCACAAGGATCGTTTACAAATATGACTAACGTGTGCAGTCGAATTGATCAGAAACTAAAATTACCAGCAGTCTCATGAACTCTGTAATGACCGGTGTTGTCTCGTAAACCTTCTGCACTGGGTCCCAACGGTGCCGGGCCCTCAGGACGTCACGCTCCTGCGGGATTGTGAAATCCGCCAAGGGGTCTGGGATGCCCAGACTCGCGGCTTCCGCGTCCTCCTTGGCCCATTTGGACCTCTTTCCACCGTAACCACGGCTTCCGAGGTGGTGGCTCCCAATGTTCCTCTCTTGAAGCCCCTTCATGTACTTAGACTTTTTTTGGTAGCTTGGGCCTCGCAAGCCTCCTTGAATATTTGAAACTGCTCTTCCGTGATTGTCAGATTATCCTTTACAATCTCGGAGTAGGGTTCCTTCTTGTCGATGATCTTTGCTTTCACTCTAGTTTTCCAGGCGGCCAACGTGTCGCTAAACTTGGTCATGGCGTGTTTGTTTATCTTCTTCATTGCCGGGTCCTCGTCTGGATCTTCATAATCCTTCTCATTCCGGCCCGGGAACAAGAATATCTGGTGAAACTTCTTTAGCAGGGAGCTCCTCATATTTTCTATCTTCTGTAGTTTCTCATCGTTGATGGTGGCAGTTGTCCGTACGATGCAACCTATTTGATTGCCGTAGCACACGCGCGCTTCATCGGGCGCCTTTGGCTCAAAACTGCCGTCGTCCACCTCCGTGACCACCAGTCTAGTAGTCCTGAGTTTGTTAGGAAGTTGTTGCCTCTTTGCTTTCGGTTCTACACCGGCTCCGCTCCCCGAGGCAGCACCAGTCTCAGTCTCAGCGCCGGTCTTGATGCCGGTCTGAGTCTCAGCGCCGGTCTAAGTCTCAGCACCGGTCTGCGTGTCAGTCTTAGTCCCCGATGCCACCGGTGGGCCCAGCAACAACATCGGTTGATCGTCGGTAAGGCTAAAAAATTCGTCTGCCGCCCGGTAGACGTCGTCACAATCACCAGAACCCTGTCCTTCATTGTTGCTAGCCATGTTTCCTATGATTAAATCTAGTCAATTAATTCTAGACCTAATAAAATGAATAATGACATTAAAAAGGCCTATTGTTTTGTAGGAATGTTGACTCCTTCCTGGTGCGGCAAATCCCGGGCACTCAATATGTCCTAGTTTGTAGCACAAGTCGTGCCGAAATTCACCGAAAATTTCGGCATGACCTTTGCTAAAAAGTGGACAAATCGAGAACCTGAAATTTGCCGGAACAAAAATGAATCAACATTCTGGCAAAACATAGGCCACTCAGCATCATTCCCTGGAAACAACAAAGCCACTTGGGCACAATCGAACAACTTTAATGAAAAGATATAACATGACCACTTCAATGAAAAGATATAATCAACAATAAATGTCTAGGAAGGGATCATCTTTAAAATAAAATTTGCCTAAATTCTTTTCCTTGAAAAATAGTGGTCTTTTCAAAAATCAAAAACCTTTGCAAAATGACCTCACTAAACACTTCTCTGCCTAGGACAGAACCCAAATTATGTTGATCTAGCTATTCCTCTCTCTCACACAAACACACATTATTATCTCTAACCCTTCTCTGCCTAGGACAGAACCCAATTAAATTGCAAAGGAACTCCATTTCTCTAACCCTTCTGACCTAATGCTCTAAAATAAATTTTTCCTCTAACCTAGCCAACCTACTTAACCTAGCTTGTTAATCCAACGAACCTAATTAACCTACCTATTTAACCTAGTTAGTTAATATAGTTTACCTAGATAATTAACCCTAATTAAACTAGTTAAGGCAGCTAGTTCTCTTTCAAAGCCCTAAATAAATTTTTGCACTAATTAACCTAGATAATTAACCTAATTAAACTAGTTAACCTGACTAGTTCTATGTCAAAGCCCTAACTAAATTTTTGCACTAACCTAGATAATTAACTTAATTAAACTATTTAACCTAACTACTTCTCTGTCAAAGCCCTAACTAAAATTTTGCCCTAACATAGATAATTAACCTAATTAAACTAGCTAACCTCTGCATGAGAGAGAGAGGAGGGGTGGGGGCTTACAGAGGATGGCTCCGGTGGTGGCGAGGGAGGCAGTGGTGGCGAGGGAGGCAGGGGCGTCTCCGGTGATGGCGAGGGAGGCAGTTGTGGAGAGGAAGGATCCGGTGGCGTCGACGGCGGCTCCGGTGGCGTTGACGAGGCCACGCGGCTCCGTGGCGTTGGGGGCGGCTCCGGTGGCATCGACGGTGCACGGCTCTGGTGGCGTCGACGTCGGCAGGAGACGGCGGCGAAGTGGGGCGACGG
>NW_025239645.1:0-3825 GCF_018294505.1 Triticum aestivum
ATAGATCAAGACGCTTGATAAGTTTTTCAATAAGTACATATCTTGTCAAGATTTTGAAGTAGTTCAAAATGGAACAGTCAAAGAAAGAGTTCTTGCCTATGCTGCAAAGGTGTGAAATTCATAAGACTCAAATCCCGACCACGATAGAAAATAGAAAAGAGAATGAAAGTCATTCCCTATGCCTCAGTAATAGGTTCTATAAAGTATGTTATGCTATGTACCAGACCTATTGTATACCTTGTTCTGACTTTGGTAAGGGAATGCAATAGTGATCTAGGAGTAGATCACTGGACATTGGTCAAGAATATCCTTAGTGAGGACTAAGGAAATATTTCTCGATTATGGAGGTGATAAAAGAGCCCGCCGTAAAGAGTTACATCGTTGCAAACTTTTTCACCGATCCAGATGACTCTAAGTCTCAATCTGGATATATATTGAAAGTGGGAGCAATTATCTAGAGTAGCTCCGTGCAGATCATTGTAGACATAGAATATTTGCAAAATACATATGGCTCTGAACGTGACAGACCCATTGACTAAGCTACTCTCACGAGCAAAACATGATCACACCTTAGTACTCTTTGGGTGTTAATCACATAGCGATGTGAACTAGATTATTAACTCTAGTAAACCCTTTGGGTGTTGGTCACATGACGATGTGAACTATGGGTGTTAATCATATACAGATATGGATATTGGTGTTAAATCACATGGCGGTGTGAACTAGATTATTGACTCTAGTGCAAGTGGGAGACTGAAGGAAATATGCCCTAGAGGCAATAATAAAGTTATTATTTATTTCCTTATTTCATGATAAATGTTTCTTATTCATGCTAGAATTGTATTAACCGGAAACATAATACATGTGTGAATACATAGACAAACATAGTGTCACTAGTATGCCTCTACTTGACTAGCTCGTGAATCAAAGATGGTTATGTTTCCTAACCATAGACATGTGTTGTCATTTGATTAACGGGATCACATCATTAGGAGAATGATGTGATTGACATGACCCATTCTGTTAGCCTAGCACTTGATCGTTTAGTATGTAGCTATTGCTTTCTTCATGACTTATACAAAGTTCCTACAACTATGAGATTATGCAACTCCCGTTTACCGGAGGAACACTTTGTCTGCTACCAAACATCACAACGTAACTGGGTGATTATAAAGGAGCTCTAAGGTGTCTCCGAAGGTACATGTTGAGTTGGCATATTTTGAGATTAAGATTTGTCACTCCGATTGTCGGAGAGGTATCTCTGGGCCCTCTCGGTAATGCACATCACTATAAGCCTTGCAAGCAATGTGGCCAATGAGTTGGTTACGGAATGATGCATTACGTAACAAGTAAAGATACTTGCCGATAATGAGATTGAACTAGGTATTGGATACCGACGATCGAATCTCGGGCAAGTAACATACCGATGACAAAGGGAACAACGTATGTTGTTATGCGGTTTGACCGATAAAGATCTTCGTAGAATATGTAGGAGACAATATGAGCATCCAAGTCCCGCTATTGGTTATTGACAGGAAACCGTTCTAGGTCATGTCTACATAGTTCTCGAACCCATAGGGTCCGCACGCTTAATGTTACGATGACAGTTTTATTATTAGTTTATAAGTTTTGATGTATCGAAGGTTGTCCGGAGTCCCGGATATGATCACGGACATGACGAGGAGTCTCGAAATGGTCGAGACATAAAGATTGATATATTGGAAGCCTATATTTGGATGTCGAAATCGTTCTGGGTGAAATCGGGATTTTACCGGAGTACCGGGGGTTTACCGGAACCCCCCGGGGGTTAATGGGCCTACATGGGCCATGAGGGAGAAGAGGAGGGCAGGCCGCGTGCCCCCTCCCCCTAGTCCTAATAGCACAAGGAAGGGGGGGGGGGGCGGCGCCCCCCTTTCCTCATTCCCCTTCCCCCTTTCCTTCTCCAACAAGGCAAGAGGAGGGAGTCCTACTCCCGGTGGGAGTAGGACTCCTCCAGGCGCACCCCTAGGGGGCCGGCCGCAACCCCCTCCCTCCTTTATATACGGGGCCAGGGGGGCACCCCAAGACACACAAGTTGATCTTCGTGATTGTTCCTTAGCCGTGTGCGGTGCCCCCTCCACCATATTCCACCTCGGTCATATCGTTGCGGTGCTTACGCGAAGCCCTGCGTCGGTAGAACATCATCATTGTCACCATGCCGTCGTGCTGACGGAACTCATCCCCGACACCCTGCTGGATCGGAGTCTAGGGATCGTCATCGAGCTGAACGTGTGCTGAACTCGGAGGTGTCGTACGTTCGATACTTGGATCGGTCGGATCGTGAAGACGTACGACTACATCAACCACATTGTTCTAACGCTTCCGCTTTCGGTCTATGAGGGTACGTGGACTACACTCTCCCCTCTCATTGCTATGCATCACCATGATCCTTGCGCGTGCGTAGGAATTTTTTTGAAATTACTACGTTCCCCAACATCAGCACCGCGGCCGAAGGGGGAGTCGGGGAGTGGGGACACCCGGCTCTTGGCGAGCACGTGCACCAACTCGACGTCAACTGCGGTGAGGAACACCCATGAAAGCACCCCCGCTCAGCCGCATCATGAGTTCCACCAGTCCAACGCGATCTGGGTCGATGAGGGAGATGCGGATGGAGACTTTAACTCTTTCTCTTGTGTTCATGATAGCGTAGGTGGGTCTCGGTCTTTGTGGCGGCTCTCCTGTCGCGATGGGTGGGAGAGCAGAGAAGGTGGTGCAAGCACCGACCGAGGGAAGGAGTGTGAGACGGATTTGCTGGGTAATGAGGGGTAGGTTAGCTATAGGTGCTGGTCTGGGGACGCGAAGAGTTCCATAGAGCAAACCTAGTCAGGTTAGTGGAGTAGGAGTCGAGTGGGAGAGGAGGAATCATGCAGCAGCAACACGACCTCCCACTTCAAGAAAGGGGAAGAAAACCGAAAGATAAAAATCGGTGAGGCTCAAATTGAAAAGAAAAATGGTTGGGGCATGGGCTAGCGTTGAAAAAATCGAAGGGGGGCTTCGATTGATGGGGAGGACTAATGAAACAAAATGACCTATGTATTCCCCTTTAAAAGGAGAGATTATTCAACATGGCGTGACAAAACAAATACATGGATCAACCCAAAGCCAGTTTCCTGATGACCTTTGTCGCTAGACCTACAAGCTTAATGATCTGCCCTGAGCTCACAACAATATACACCACCTAATCCGATGGGCTCGACAAGCTGACCCACCACGAGCCGAGAGCGCCAATCGGTCCAGCAGAACCTCAACGCGCACCGCATGCACACGTTGTAGCAGAACCGTTTTCTGTCGTCCCATCTTTAGGATGGATCAGCGCATTGACTGTGCCAGGCCGAAATGTCATCGAGGCCAACATGATGTTGGAGAACATTGCAGAAAATAAAATTTTTCCTACGGTTTCACCAAGATCCATCTATGAGTTATTTTAAGCAACGAGTCATGGGAGAGAGATTACATCTACATACCACTTGTAGATCGCGTGCGGAAGCGTTCAAGGGAACGGGGATAATGGAGTCGTACTCGCCGTGATCCAAATCACCGATGACCAAGTGCTGAACGGACAGCACCCCTGCGTTCAACACACGTACGGAGCAGATGTCGTCTCCTCCTTCTTGATCCAGCAAGGGGGAAGGAGAGGTTGAGGAAGATGGCTCCAGCAGCAGCACGACGGCGTGATGATGGTGGAGAGGTAGTACTCCGACAGGGCTTCGCCAAGCACTCGACGGAGGAGGAGAGGTGTTGGGGAGGGGAGGTGCTGCGCTTGGATCAGGTGTTCAGCCCTCCCCT
>NW_025239646.1:0-3824 GCF_018294505.1 Triticum aestivum
TCAAAAGATATAAGTGAAGCACAATGAGCAAAACTATCAAGCTCAAAAGATATAAGTGAAGCACGTAGAGTATTCTAGCAAATTCCATATCATGTATGGCTCTCTCAAAAGGTGTGTTCAGCAAGGATGATTGTGGCAAACTAACAAGCAAAGACACAAATAATACAAGACGCTCCAAGCAAAACACATATCATGTAGTGAATAAAAATATAGCTCCAAGTAAATTACCGATGGAAGTAGACGAAAGAGGGGATGCCTTCCGGCGCATCCCCAAGCTTTGACTTTTTGGTGTCCTTGGATTATCTTGGGGGTGCCATGGGCATACCCAATCTTAGGCTCTTTCCACTCTTTGTTCCATAATCCATCAAAAGAATTCACCCAAAACTTGAAAACTTCACAACACAAAACTCAATAGAAATCTCGTGAGCTCCGTTAGTGAAAGAAAAACAAAAGACTACTTCAAGGTACTGTAATGAACTCATTCTTTATTTATATTGGTGTTAAACCTACTGTATTCCAACTTCCTTATGGTTTATAAACTAAATTATTAGCCATATATGCATTGAAATAAGCAAACAACACACGAAAAACAGAATCTGTCAAAAACAGAATAGTCTATATAAATCTGTAACTAACGCAAACTTCTGGAACTCTAAAAATTCTACCAAAAATATTAAGTACTAGACAATTTGTTTATTGAACAGAAGCAAAAAGAATCAATTCAAAAGCTCGTTCCTGTGATTTATTGAATTTTTTCTCGTGAGCGCAAAGTTTCTGTTTTTCAGCAGAATCAAATCAACTATCATCATAGCTTATCCTATAAGTTCTACTTGGCACAAACACTAATTAAAACACAAAACCACATCTAAACAGAAAGTAGAAACAAAATTTAACACTAATCAGGAACAAAAACAAAGAACACTAAATAAAATTGGGTTGCCTCCCAACAAGCGCTATCGTTTAACGCCCCTAGCTAGGCATAAAAGCGAAGATAGATATAAGTTTTGCCATCTTTGGTAGGCAATTAATAGGTGGCTCTCATGATAGATTCATATGGTAGTTTTATTTTCTTTCTAGGGAAGTGTTCCATACCCTTTCTCAAGGGAAATTGGAATCTACTATTCCCTTCCTTCATATCAATAATCGCACCAATCGTTCTAAGAAAAGGTCTACCAAGAATAATAGGACATGAAGGATTGCAATCTATATCAACAACGATAAAATCTACGGGTACATAATTCCTATTGGAAACAATAAGAACATCATTAATTCATCCCATAGGCTTTTTAATAGTGGAATCCGCAAGATGCAAATTTAGTGAGCAATCATCAAAATCACGGAAATCTAGCAAATCACATAAAGTTTTGGGGATAGTAGAGATACTAGCACCCAAATCACACAAAGCATGAAATTCATAATCTTTAATTTTAATTTTGATAGTAGGTTCCCACTCATCATAGAGTTTTCTAGGGATAGAAACTTTCAACTCGAGTTTTTCTTCATAAGATTGCATCAAGGCATTAACAATGTGTTCGGTAAAGGCCTTATTTTGACTATAAGCATGAGGAGAATCTAGCACGGATTGCAACAAGGAAATACAACCAATCAAAGAGCAATTTTCCTAATTAAATTCCTTGAGAACCAAAATAGTGGGTTTAGCAACATCACGGTTTTTATTTATTTCAATCCCACTTTCATTAATTTCATCATCAAGATCTAGAAACTCAGAATTCTTAGGACGCCTTCTAGGTAAAGGAAGATCATATTCAGGTTCATCAAGATTCATATTGCAAAACAAGGATTTAATAGGGGATACATCAATAACTTTTAGATCTTCAACTTGATTTTCATAGGAATCGGAAGAACACGCTTTAATAAAGGCATCTTTGGAAGCACGCATCCTAGCGGTTCTTTCCTTGCACTCATCAATGGAAATTCTCATAGCTTTGAGAGACTCATTGATATCATGCTTAGGAGGAATAGATCTAAGCTTTAAATAATCAATTTCAAGAGAAATTCTATCAACGTTCCTAGCCAAATCATTAACTTTAAGCAATTTTTCTTCAAGCAAGGCATTAAAATTCTTTTGTGAATTCATAAACTCTTTAACACTACTCTCAAATTCAGAGGGCATCTTATTAAAATTTCCATAAGAGTTGTTGTAGGAATTTCCATAATTATTTATTAGGGTTACTGGGATAAGGCCTAGGATTAAAATTCCCTCTATACGCGTTATTTCCAAAACTATTCCTTACAACAAAATTCACATCCATAGATTCATTATTATTCTCAATCAAAGTAGATAAAGGCATATCATTGGGATCAAGAGAGGTATTTTTAGTAGCAAACATCTTCATAAGTTCATCCATCTTTTCACTCAAAACATTGATTTCTTCTATGGCATGCACTTTTTTACTAGAAGTTCTTTCGGTATGCCATTGAGAATAATTAGCCATAATATTGTCAAGCAATTTGGTAGAATCTCCTAACGTAATTTCCATAAAAGTGCCTCCCGCGGCCGAATCTAAAAGATTTCTAGAAGCAAAATTCAATCTGGCATAAAATTTTTGTATGATCATCCATAAATTCAAACCATGAGTAGGGCAATTGCGAAGCATTAATTTCATTCTTTCCCAAGATTGAGCAACATGCTCATGATCAAGTTGTTTAAAATTCAAGATATCATTCCTAAGAGTGATAATCTTATCGGGAGGAAAATACTTAGAGATAAACGCAACTTTGCACTTGTTCCAAGAATCAATACTATTTTTAGGCAAAGACGAAAACCAAATTTTAGCACGATCTCTAAGTGAAAACAGAAATAACTTCAATTTGACAATATTGTTATCCATATATTTCTTCTTTTGCATATCACACATATCAACAAAATTGTTTAGATGAGTAGCGGCATCTTCACTAGGAAGGCCGGCGAATTGATCTTTCATAACAAGATTCAGCAATGCAGTATTGATTTCAGAAGAATCATCATTATTAAGAGGAGCAATCGGAGTACTAAGGAAATCATTATCATTGGTATTCGAGAAATCACACAATTTGGTATTATCTTGTGCCATGGCAACAAGTAATCCAACACACAAGCAAAGGCAAACGAGAAAAAGGCAAAAGAGAAAGAGAGGAGGAGATTGGGAAAGAGAGGGCGAATAAAATGGCAAGGGTGAAGTGGGGGAGAGGAAAACGAGAGGCAAATAATGTAATGCGAGAGATAGGGATTGTGATGGGTACTTGGTATAGTTGACTTTTGCGCGAACTCCCCGGCAACGGTGCCAGAAATTCTTCTTGCTACCTCTTGAGCACTGTGTTGGATTTCCCCGAAGAGGAGAGGATGATGCAGTAAAGTAGCGTAAGTATGTCCCTCAGTTTTTGAGAACCAAGGTATCAATCCAGTAGGAGATCACACACAAGTCCCTCGTACCTACACAAAATGATAGCAACTCGTAACCAACGCTTAGGGATTGTCAATCCCTTCACGGTCACTTACGAGAGTGAGATCTGATAGAGATAATATTTTTGGTATTTTTGATAGATAGATGCAAAGTAAAAAGTAAAAGGCAAAGTAAAATAAAGCAAGTAAATAAAGTAATGGAGATTGATATGATGAGAATAGACCCGGGGGCCATAGGTTTCACTAGTGGCTTCTCTCAAGAGCATAAGTATTCTATGGTGGGTGAACAAATTACTGTTGAGCAATTGATAGAAAGGAAAATAATTATGAGATTATCTAGCTATGATCATGTATATATGCATCACGTCCAAAACAAGTAGATCGAAACGATTCTGCATCTACTACTATTACTCCACTCATC
>NW_025239647.1:0-3824 GCF_018294505.1 Triticum aestivum
ACGCTGACACCATTCACCTTGAGCAGCGCCCAGACCGCTCATGAACTTCTGAAGGGCAAGTGGACTGCATGGGTGAACGTGAAAGTTGTTTAGACGGATGAGAAGGGAACTTCCTCCTGCAAATGCAACAAATCACTGCAACATGAGGTAAGCAGTAAACTTCCTCAACCATCTCAGTGTAGTTATTCTAGACAAAGCAGTACAAGCAGTACAATACGCCTACAAAAACTATGCAGTGCGGTTGCTTTGGTTCGTTGTGGGGGAAAATGCAGTGCACTTGCTCGATTATGCAGTGCGGTTCTTCAGTTCACCTTGCGGGGTGATGCAGTCAGCGTGCAATACTTCGGCAGTACCATTTCAAACACATTGCAGTTCGCATGATTCAGTTCATTTAACCTGACAATGCATCTCGGTCATTTTGTGTTCAGGAAATGACGTTCAGCAGATACAAAATGCCATGCATAATTGACAACACTGAGAACAACAACTTTCAGAAGAGTGGAGCTTCTTCTGAAAGAGATACTGGCTATGTTACCCCTGAGATTCCTCGAGGATTCTTCACGACAACAAATAGGGTGCAGTACCCTCTGGAAGAAGATTTTTTCCAGGAAGAAGATGTAGTCAAAGATGACGATGATGTCACATTCGTCTGGGAAGGCACTCACCAACGGGATGATGAAGATTACGACGATGAAGATGAGCCAATAATAGTTCTCAACCCAGAGTATAAGCACGAGTTCACTACGTTTGGACAACATGTCTGAAGAGACAATGATGATGCAGTCGAACACGATGTTGCCGCAGATGATGATTATGACTATGATGATATGCCACTGGTCCAAAATTTTCAAACCAATCCACTAAGACATCGTCACAACACTAGATTACCACCACGTCCATCTTCTGCTCTCCAAAACAGAGCTCAGTGTCCACCTATTGCACAGAAATACGGAGCTCCAAGCAGACCTGCTGCATCAACTTCGACGCTGCGACCACCAATGGTGCCTCGGTCAAAAGTCAACAGCAGGTACAAATCCTCCTCACTATTGCCGCAGCGAGATCCTCAACTACACAGATCTGCTATAACCCCGCCATGTCCAATACAACCTAGTGAGCTGCAAACACCATCTGGTGAACGACTCTACACACATGTAAGTTTATGTTCTGAAAAAATGGTTGCAGTCCATTCAGATAACATTGCAGTGCGCACTGATATTTCTTGTGAGGTTTGACCTAGCATCTAATACATTGGATTCTTCTAAAAACTTAGGAACATTGCAATGCTTTATTAAACTCGTATGCACTCATCGTATTTAAAAAACAGAACAGAACAAATTATCTCATAGAGCATTGCAATTAATGCAGGATAAAAACATGCTGCTGAACCTCGTACCTGCTGCTGGAATGAAGTTCACCACGTACGACAAGGCATGGGACTTTTACAACAATTATGCAAGATGTGTAGGGTTTGGCATACGAAGAGGGCAAAACATAGGACAAATGCCTATATTGTCTGCTCAAGAGAAGGTACGCACAAGCAGACTGTGTTGGATTATAACCAGATACGTCAGAAGACATCAAAAAGGATTGGCTGCAAGGCAAAGATTAGAGTCAAAAATAGGAAGGATGGCAAATTTGTGATAGAAATGGTTCAACTCAACCACAATCACAAGATGCTGGAAAGCACCGAAATGCTTTTGCACATGCGATCGCATAAAAAAGACGATCCTTTGATAGACCAACTAGTGAAAGACATGCAACTGGAAAACCACACACATGCTCAGATGATGTCGACGCTGTCGCGTATGTCCAGTGGTCTGCAGTACATGGGACATACTAGCCGTGACTAGGTAAACAAATAAGCACATCACAGAGCATATCTCTTGAGCATTCTATCGGTAATTATTCCCTGTTTGATGAGATGAGTTTGCATTGTGTCTGAAAATGCAGGAAACAAAAGTTTGCAAAGAAGAGTGAGAAGATGATGTCAAGAAACTTCTGGATTTCTTCGAGAAAATGCAGAAGATAAACCCAGAGTTCTTCTATGATTATGACGTTGATGTAGATAACCGTGTAAGAAACATCTTTTGGGCGAACGCAAGTTGCAAATGATCGTATGAAGATTTTGGAGACTGTGTTACATTTGACGCGATGTATAAAACTAACAAATTGCACATGCCACTGGGAGTCTTCGTGGGTGTGAACCATCATCTATAGAGCACCATATTTGTTGTTGCCCTCGTGCGAGATGAAAAAATACCATCATTCGAGTGGGTTTTCAGAACCTTTCTAAGGTGTATGAACAACAAGCCACCAATCTGCATGCTCACAGGTACAAAAAAACAACACCTGCATACTTACGTTTGTTTGGTGCACTTATATTTCTTCCATCTATCTTAGACACACACAAACAACTTAATCAAAAAACACTATTTGTGACTTCTCAGACCAGTGTTCTTCGATGAAGGAAGCATTAAAAACTACCCTCCCACATACTCTGCATAAGCTGTGTCGATGGCATATCATGAAGAAGTACAAAGACCACCTCGCCTTGCTGTATAAGGCGCACGAGAAACTCAAGGATGAACTCAATGCGGTGCTGAATCACCCACTAATGCCGTCAGAATTTGAACGAGCATGGAAGAACCTCATTCAGAGATACAACTTGCAAGACGGCGAAGTGATGAATTTGTTGTGGGATGACAGGCACGACTGGATCTCGGCTTACTACAAGGAAATTCTGCTAGCTATTTAGAAAATCACAAACAAAAGATCAAGTTTCACTTATCATTAAACATCTAATACAAATACCATAGTAATTAAACAAAATGAATGAGAAAAACTTCAACTGCACTGTTCGAAACAAAACTGTTGCCTTCAGTGTCAAAGTCTTCAGGCTATTGTTCTTCAGAGCTGACCAAAATATTTTCTTGGCTAGGTTGCGACGAATCCACCACAACCTCACTGGACTGCCCTTCTGCAGCAACATCAACATTCTTTGGATTTACAACAATCTGGTCAACGGTAACTTCCTTAGATACTTCAACTACATGAGGCTCCACTCTCGATACTTCCGGAACATGTTGGACGCAAGACAAACAGGGGAAGCAACAACATTAATAGCAGGGGCGACATTCTCCAGCGGCTTTTCAATGCCGACATCAGAATCTTCATGGCGACTAGCGGGAACAACATCACGGGATCCTTGAGCTACAGAAGGATCTGCACAGTCAACGGCAACCGATGCAGAAGCATCAACACTGCCACCACCATCAACAGCACAACTGCCCTGATTCAGATCAACATGAACTTTCACGTTTTATTCTCCAAGCTGTGGAAAGTTTAAAAACACACAATAACACAAAAATGAGCGTGGGGATAATTAACACAACAACACACATGACACTTATGTCAAAGACTGCTGACAACATACACAGAACAACTGCAGTCCACATATGCAAAACAACTACAACACACGTGTGTCAAAACAACTACAACTGCAACCCACATATATGAAAAAAAATTACAGTTCACTTTGTCAAACGCTGCAGTTTAGTTATGTTAAATACTGAAGCTTACGTATGTAAAACAACATGGACCGCGCATGTGAAAAGAACTGCAGTTCACTTCTGTCAAAGACTGAAGCTCACACATGTAAAAATATTGCAGCTAACACATGTAAATGAAAATGCATATGAGTGAACATAACAGCGTACATCAAGTTTATAAAAAACAACAAAAAATTAGATTACAACCCACTAATAGAACAAGTAATACAACTATACCTTATCAGCTACAACATCCAGAGGGGATGATGCATCAGC
>NW_025239648.1:0-3823 GCF_018294505.1 Triticum aestivum
TTTTTTTGTAGTGGCATCAAGTCCAACACAATCAGATGCAAGTGTGTCGGCTGCAAATGGAGACACCAGCCTCTAATGCAGCTCCCACTCCAACGGCAAGCTCTAGTGCCAATACAATGCCAGCTGAATCTGTTGAGTTGGAGGTGCCATCTCAAACAACAAGAGCAACTAAACCGCTGGATGCACACAAGTTGGCTGGTGTGAAGAGAAAGCTCAAGTGTAAGGTGTGGGAAGAATTTGAGAGGGTTCTTGTGGGCAAAAAATGGAAGGCTGAATGTGAGTGGTGCCATAGTAAGCTTGGAGGAGAAACAAAGGATGGAACATCACATCTTCAAATGCATTTAGCAACATGTGCTGCTAGGCAGACCACAACAGCCTGGAAGCAAGCAAAGCTGAAACTGACCAAGGCGGAAGATGGGAAAGTGAATGTGGAGAATTACATATTTGATCAAGAACTATGTAGGAAAGAACTTGCTTTGATGATATGTTGTCATGAGTACCCACTTGCTATGGTAGATCATGTAGGTTTTAGAAAGTTCTATGCATTGTTGCAGCCTATGTTCAAGGTTGTGTGTAGGAATACCATCCGGAAAGATATTCTTGAAATGCATGGGGAACAAAGAGATAAGTTGATCAAGTACTTTGCAAACTTCAAGAATAGAGTTGTTGTGACTTCGGATATGTGGACTGCTGGACATCAAAAGAGAGGATACATGGCTGTAACAGGTCACTACATTGATGGTTCTTGGAATCTAAAGTCATTCCTTCTAAGGTACAATACCATTGCTCCTATCTTACTGCTTGTCTGAATACCTTTGCTCTTATTCATGCTTTCTAAACCAACAATTTATAATTTTGTAGGTTTGTATATGTACCAGCACCACATACAGCTGATGTGATTTGTGATGTTCTACATGAAGTTTTGGTAGAGTATCATCTTGAGAGAAAGATATCAACCATTACTCTTGATAACTGCACAACCAACGACAAGGCGGTGGAAGATGTCCTAGATAAGTTAGACTCCTCCTCTCTCATTCTACATGTTAAACTGTTGCATATGCGGTGTTGTGCTCATATATTAAATCTGATTGTGAAAGATGGGCTTGCTGTTTTGGGGGATGGTATTGAGAGGGTGCGGGGTAGTGTGGTGTTTTGGTCAGCAACTCCAAAAAGACATGAGAAGTTTGAAAAAACTTCTCGCTTGATGAACATTGAGTGCTCTAGGAGGTTGAACCTTGATTGCAAAACCAGGTGGAACTCCACATACATAATGCTTAGTATTGCTGTGTTGTATAGGGATGTTTTTGATCGTCTTAGTCTGCGTGAAAGTTTTTTAATTGCTGTCCAACAGCTGCTAATTGGGATTTTGCCAAAGAGATGATTGCTAGGCTCAAATTATTCTATGATGTCACTTGCTTATGGTCAGGAACTAGATATGTTACATCAAATATGTTCTTCCCTAAGGTTTGTGGTATTAAGTTGGCAATTCGCAAATGGACTACACTTGATTATGAGCTGTTGCAAGATATGTCTCATGAGATGAAAAAGAAGTATGAAGTGATGCAACAAATGTCCGAGGAGATGAAAAAGAAGTTTCAAAAGTACTGGACAGATATCCATGGTCTGATGGCTATTGCCACTGTTCTTGACCCAAGATACAAACTCCATATGGTGCAGGCTTTGTACCGTCCTCTTTATGGACCTGCGGCTGTAAATCAGGAGGTCGGGCGCGTGAAGCAGTTCCTCCGAGAATTGTTGGTTCAATACCAAGATGCCTCTTTGGCGGGAACATCAAATGTTGCTACTGCTTCAAAGCCCACTGATTCAGCTTCACAAGAAGAAGTTTTTGACATATTTGAACAGTACATGTCTTCACAACCTACTGCTTCATCTATGTTGGTTCATACAGAGCTAGCTATGTATTTAGAAGAGCCAACTTTTCCAAGAACACCTGATTTTGATATCATCAATTGGTGGAAGTTTGGAGGGATAAAATATCCAACTCTACAACTCATTGCTCATGATATCTTGCCTATTCCGGTCACAATGGTAGCATCAGAATTTGCATTCTCTACAAGTGGTAGAATTCTTAGCCCTCACCGCAGTAGGCTTGCACCAAAGATGGTTGAGGCTATAATGTGTATGCAGGCTTGGTCTAATGCTGACATGCTAGGTAAGACAATTCAAATGTGCTCTTTTGCTCCTATTACTGCTGCTATGCTGTTCTTACACTACTCTTTTTTTTGCTTAGACAATGTACTAGAATATATACCTGAATCAGTTACACTACTGCCATCTAATTTTACATTGTCCGCAATTTTAGGCAAGAACAATTCATCTCTGTCTACTGAGTTTCAAACTTGCCTTGACGATGACGATGAACTAATGGTAACTTGACATTCCCAACTCTCATCCTATGTCATTATTTCGTTTGCAACTTTCTAAATTATCTTGAACTATTTCCATGATCAGGATGAGGAACTCTCCACTTGCAATAACTATTAGCCTTGCTGCTTGCCTCCATGGAGTCAAGAATGAAGAAAATGGAGGACCAATAAGCTACTGTGATGGTCTCTTCAAGTCATTTCATTTATTTTGTCATCCATGCTTGTCAGCTTGTGTTAAGAATTAGAACTTCCGGCTTGTAATCATACTAAGTATTGTTGTTTGTGCCATTCGTACTTCCAGTATGTGGTTAGACTTGAGTCTAGATGGTTGAACCTATCAAACTTATGGTGGTCAGATTGGGATGATTGAATCTATGTCAAAAATATTGTGTTTGTGCTGCTAATTTACTATTGTTTTGCTTCTTTAATGGACGATTGCTGTCAGAATTATTGTGGTTTGTGTAGTTACGAATATACTGTTGTTGTGATGCTATAATGTATGATTAAATCTGTCATAAGTTACTGCTATTTTACTCCTCTTTCACTGCTATTTTGTGCTGCCAATATACCGCTGTTATGCACTTGTGCTCCTCTTTTACTGATGCAAATATACTGTTGTTGTATACCTCCTCTTTTACTATTGTTGGTATCCATGGAGATCCCCATGTGGATCGGGTACCCATTGTTCGTGGGCATGGGGACTATTCCCCCCCCCCCCGCGAAGGTGGGCCGGGCTAACGGGGATAAGTAGTAGCGGGGGTCGGGGCGGGGACGGTGGTGTACCCCCGGTGATCCCCGTCCTTGTTGCCATTGTGAATCATGGGTGGATCTAAGAGCTCGGAACCGTGGGTAAGAAGAGAGCAGCCGGGTATGCGGACATGGTGCTTTGAGCAGCAGGAAAAAAAGGTGGCCGTGAGGGGCGGCGAGCGGACATGGCTCCGGCAGAGCTTCTTGCTGGCAGCGGTCGAAGACAGAGGCGGGTCCTCGGTGCGATGGAGGCGGAGCAAGGGAGCGGTTGCGACGAGGGAGACGTGATGCATGTAGCATAGACTTGCGGCAGCGCACGTCCATGGCCCACAATGAGGACGAGCAGGACGACGAGGAGGGCAAGGCGTGGGCGAACCATGGAGGCCGGCGGTGCCATGACCGTGCTGTTCAGGCGAGCTCACGGTGGAGGCGCTCAGGAGCGGGGCAGAGCTTGGCGACGTCTTCTTGTTGGAGAAGATGATGGGGAGGCGTGGAGGAGGCGGTCATGGGGTCAGCGTTGACGGATCCGGGCGGCGGCGGCTCGGGAGCTTCTCCCGATCGGGACGTGGATGGAGGGGGCCGAGTGAGTGGGTGTGCGATGGTGCGTGGCGGCGGGTAGAGGGAACGAGAGGAAGAGAGCGGGAGGAGGGGATCGGGGCTAGGGTTAAGGGGGCGCGAGAGTTACCACA
>NW_025239649.1:0-3823 GCF_018294505.1 Triticum aestivum
AGGGGAGGGCTGAACACCTGATCCAAGCGCAGCACCTCCCCTCCCCAACACCTCTCCTCCTCCGTCGAGTGCTTGGCGAAGCCCTGTCGGAGTACTACCTCTCCACCATCATCACGCCGTCGTGCTGCTGCTGGAGCCATCTTCCTCAACCTCTCCTTCCCCCTTGCTGGATCAAGAAGGAGGAGACGACATCTGCTCCGTACGTGTGTTGAACGCAGGGGTGCTGTCCGTTCAGCACTTGGTCATCGGTGATTTGGATCACGGCGAGTACGACTCCATTATCCCCGTTCCCTTGAACGCTTCCGCACGCGATCTACAAGTGGTATGTAGATGTAATCTCTCTCCCATGACTCGTTGCTTAAAATAACTCATAGATGGATCTTGGTGAAACCGTAGGAAAAATTTTATTTTCTGCAATGTTCTCCAACATCATGTTGGCCTCGATGACATTTCGGCCTGGCACAGTCAATGCGCTGATCCATCCTAAAGATGGGACGACAGAAAACGGTTCTGCTACAACGTGTGCATGCGGTGCGCGTTGAGGTTCTGCTGGACCGATTGGCGCTCTCGGCTCGTGGTGGGTCAGCTTGTCGAGCCCATCGGATTAGGTGGTGTATATTGTTGTGAGCTCAGGGCAGATCATTAAGCTTGTAGGTCTAGCGACAAAGGTCATCAGGAAACTGGCTTTGGGTTGATCCATGTATTTGTTTTGTCACGCCATGTTGAATAATCTCTCCTTTTAAAGGGGAATACATAGGTCATTTTGTTTCATTAGTCCTCCCCATCAATCGAAGCCCCCCTTCGATTTTTTCAACGCTAGCCCATGCCCCAACCATTTTTCTTTTCAATTTGAGCCTCACCGATTTTTATCTTTCGGTTTTCTTCCCCTTTCTTGAAGTGGGAGGTCGTGTTGCTGCTGCATGATTCCTCCTCTCCCACTCGACTCCTACTCCACTAACCTGACTAGGTTTGCTCTATGGAACTCTTCGCGTCCCCAGACCAGCACCTATAGCTAACCTACCCCTCATTACCCAGCAAATCCGTCTCACACTCCTTCCCTCGGTCGGTGCTTGCACCACCTTCTCTGCTCTCCCACCCATCGCGACAGGAGAGCCGCCACAAAGACCGAGACCCACCTACGCTATCATGAACACAAGAGAAAGAGTTAAAGTCTCCATCCGCATCTCCCTCATCGACCCAGATCGCGTTGGACTGGTGGAACTCATGATGCGGCTGAGCGGGGGTGCTTTCATGGGTGTTCCTCACCGCAGTTGACGTCGAGTTGGTGCACGTGCTCGCCAAGAGCCGGGTGTCCCCACTCCCCGACTCCCCCTTCGGCCGCGGTGCTGATGTTGGGGAACGTAGTAATTTCAAAAAAATTCCTACGCACGCGCAAGGATCATGGTGATGCATAGCAATGAGAGGGGAGAGTGTAGTCCACGTACCCTCATAGACCGAAAGCGGAAGCGTTAGAACAATGTGGTTGATGTAGTCGTACGTCTTCACGATCCGACCGATCCAAGTATCGAACGTACGACACCTCCGAGTTCAGCACACGTTCAGCTCGATGACGATCCCTAGACTCCGATCCAGCAGGGTGTCGGGGATGAGTTCCGTCAGCACGACGGCATGGTGACAATGATGATGTTCTACCGACGCAGGGCTTCGCGTAAGCACCGCAACGATATGACCGAGGTGGAATATGGTGGAGGGGGCACCGCACACGGCTAAGGAACAATCACGAAGATCAACTTGTGTGTCTTGGGGTGCCCCCCTGGCCCCGTATATAAAGGAGGGAGGGGGTTGCGGCCGGCCCCCTAGGGGTGCGCCTGGAGGAGTCCTACTCCCACCGGGAGTAGGACTCCCTCCTCTTGCCTTGTTGGAGAAGGAAAGGGGGAAGGGGAATGAGGAAAGGGGGGCGCCGCCCCCCCCCTTCCTTGTGCTATTAGGACTAGGGGGGAGGGGGCACGCGGCCTGCCCTCCTCTTCTCCCTCATGGCCCATGTAGGCCCATTAACCCCCGGGGGGTTCCGGTAAACCCCCGGTACTCCGGTAAAATCCCGATTTCACCCAGAACGATTTCGACATCCAAATATAGGCTTCCAATATATCAATCTTTATGTCTCGACCATTTCGAGACTCCTCGTCATGTCCGTGATCATATCCGGGACTCCGGACAACCTTCGATACATCAAAACTTATAAACTAATAATAAAACTGTCATCGTAACATTAAGCGTGCGGACCCTATGGGTTCGAGAACTATGTAGACATGACCTAGAACGGTTTCCTGTCAATAACCAATAGCGGGACTTGGATGCTCATATTGTCTCCTACATATTCTACGAAGATCTTTATCGGTCAAACCGCATAACAACATACGTTGTTCCCTTTGTCATCGGTATGTTACTTGCCCGAGATTCGATCGTCGGTATCCAATACCTAGTTCAATCTCATTATCGGCAAGTATCTTTACTTGTTACGTAATGCATCATTCCGTAACCAACTCATTGGCCACATTGCTTGCAAGGCTTATAGTGATGTGCATTACCGAGAGGGCCCAGAGATACCTCTCCGACAATCGGAGTGACAAATCTTAATCTCAAAATATGCCAACTCAACATGTACCTTCGGAGACACCTTAGAGCTCCTTTATAATCACCCAGTTACGTTGTGATGTTTGGTAGCAGACAAAGTGTTCCTCCGGTAAACGGGAGTTGCATAATCTCATAGTTGTAGGAACTTTGTATAAGTCATGAAGAAAGCAATAGCTACATACTAAACGATCAAGTGCTAGGCTAACAGAATGGGTCATGTCAATCACATCATTCTCCTAATGATGTGATCCCGTTAATCAAATGACAACACATGTCTATGGTTAGGAAACATAACCATCTTTGATTCACGAGCTAGTCAAGTAGAGGCATACTAGTGACACTATGTTTGTCTATGTATTCACACATGTATTATGTTTCCGGTTAATACAATTCTAGCATGAATAAGAAACATTTATCATGAAATAAGGAAATAAATAATAACTTTATTATTGCCTCTAGGGCATATTTCCTTCAGTCTCCCACTTGCACTAGAGTCAATAATCTAGTTCACACCGCCATGTGATTTAACACCAATATCCATATCTGTATATGATTAACACCCATAGTTCACATCGTCATGTGACCAACACCCAAAGGGTTTACTAGAGTTAATAATCTAGTTCACATCGCTATGTGATTAACACCCAAAGAGTACTAAGGTGTGATCATGTTTTGCTCGTGAGAGTAGCTTAGTCAATGGGTCTGTCACGTTCAGAGCCATATGTATTTTGCAAATATTCTATGTCTACAATGATCTGCACGGAGCTACTCTAGATAATTGCTCCCACTTTCAATATATATCCAGATTGAGACTTAGAGTCATCTGGATCGGTGAAAAAGTTTGCAACGATGTAACTCTTTACGGCGGGCTCTTTTATCACCTCCATAATCGAGAAATATTTCCTTAGTCCTCACTAAGGATATTCTTGACCAATGTCCAGTGATCTACTCCTAGATCACTATTGCATTCCCTTACCAAAGTCAGAACAAGGTATACAATAGGTCTGGTACATAGCATAACATACTTTATAGAACCTATTACTGAGGCATAGGGAATGACTTTCATTCTCTTTTCTATTTTCTATCGTGGTCGGGATTTGAGTCTTATGAATTTCACACCTTTGCAGCATAGGCAAGAACTCTTTCTTTGACTGTTCCATTTTGAACTACTTCAAAATCTTGACAAGATATGTACTTATTGAAAAACTTATCAAGCGTCTTGATCTAT
>NW_025239650.1:0-3823 GCF_018294505.1 Triticum aestivum
ATGGATCTACTTATATAGGAGCAAGGGGTGGCGGCCAAGGAGGTGGGAGGGCGTCCCAAGGCAGCCTAAAACTAAATCTAGGTCGTACAAGGCCAATGGGCCCAAGTGGAGGTGATGTAACACCTTTGGACTTGTAGTTTGACTCGGATTCTGCTGCAGCATCAGATTGTTTCGTCCACAACTCAACGCTCCGGACGAATTTGAAGGTGATTCCAATTGGGTTGGAAAGTTCACGAAATCTAGTTTCCAACAAAAAAAGAATCACCCAATTCGGAGTCCGTATGAAAAACTTGTGTGCGTTTTGAGTCAGGTGTGTCTGTGCAGTCCGAATCTGAATCCAGAACGTGAGAGACTTGGACTCTATCTTCTCTTGGGCCAAAAGTGACGTGAGAGAACTTTTTGGACAGCAAATAAACATCTCTTTCTTCCTTATCTTCATATGTGGATTGTACAAATGTCCCATACATCTGCAATTAGACAAAACACAAAAGTGTGTGAAGTATTTTTGTTCTGGATAACATAAATAGATTATCGAATAGTTTGCACTAGAAATCACCTGACAAATATGCATATATGCAATATTTTTGGTCATATCCAAGGTAGTCATGTCCTCATTACACCGCCTAATCCAATTCCACTAGCATCACATTCAAGCTCAAAAGTCTTATTAAAATCAGGAAGTTGGAGTAAAGGAGCATGTGTCAACTTATCTTTCAATACCAAGAAGGCTTCTTCCTGTGCGGTACCCCAAAGAAAAGGCACATCTTTCTTTGTAAGCTCATTGAGAGGTGCAGCAATGGTGCTGAAATCTCTCACAAAACGCCTATAGAATCCAGCAAGGCCAAGAAAACTCCTGACTTGTGTGACCGTTTTGGGTTGCGGCCAACTCTCAATAGCTTCAATCTTGGCTTTATCAACTTCAATTCCCTATGGAGTAACAACATAGCCAAGAAAAGATACTCGGTCGGTGCAAAAGGTGCACTTCCCAAGGTTACCAAACAAACGTGCATCACGTAGAGCAATAAAAACAGCACGTAAATGTTCCAAATATTCTTCCAAAGATCTGCTATAAATCAATATGTCATCAAAGTAAACTACCACAAATCGTCCAATGAAAGCACGTAAAACTTCGTTCATTAATCTCATGAAAGTACTAGGTGCATTAGTTAACCCAAAAGGCATGACTAACCACTCATATAATCCAAACTTAGTTTTGAAAGCTGTTTTCCATTCATCTCCCAATTTCATACGAATTTGATGGTATCCACTACGCAAATCAACTTTGGAGAATATTGTAGAGCCACTCAATTCATCAAGCATATCATCAAGCCTAGGAATAGGATGGCGATAGCGAATAGTAATATTATTAATGCCTCTACAATCAACACACATACGTGATGTACCATACTTTTTTGGCACTAGAATAATAGGAACAACACAAGGACAAAGGGATTCGCGTATATAACCTTTGTCGAGAAGCTCTTGTACTTGACGCATAATCTCCTTTGTCTCCTCTGGATTGGTACGGTATGGTGCACGGTTTGGCAGTGAAGCACCGGGAATTAAGTCAATCTGATGCTCAATCCCTCGAATAGGCGGTAATTCCGGTGGCACGTCTTGTGGAAAGACGTCAGCGAACTCCTGCAAAATGTTAGTGACAGCAGGAGGCAAAGAGGAAGGCACGTCCTCGAATGAAAATAATGCCTCTTTGCACACAAAAGCATAGCAAACAGATTTGTTGAAATCAAGCTCATCAATATCAGATTTGGTGGCAAATAAACATGCACTTTTCAATTTAATTTCAGAAGCAACACTGGATGGTTTATTATTAGGCTTCATTTGTTGCTCAAATTCTTTTTCCACAATCTGATTTTCACTCTTATTCGTCTCCTGTTTTGCTTTATTAGCTCTATTAATATCATCTTTCAAAATGGAATCAGGAGTCATAGGAAGCAAAGTAATATTTTTATCCTTATGAACAAGAGTATAGTGATTGTTTCTACCATGGTGTACAGAATTTTTATCAAATTGCCATGGTCTACCAAGTAATAAGGAACATGCTTGCATAGGTACCACATCACAATCAACATAATCAGCATATGTAGAGATACTAAAGTGCACACGAACAGTACGTGTTACCTTAACCTTGCCGCTGTTGTTGAACCATTGGATGTAGTAAGGATGTGGATGTGGTCTTGTGGTGAGAGAAAGCTTCTCCATCATCTCCATGCTAGCCAAGTTGTTGCAGCTCCCTCCGTCTATGATGACGCGCACAGAACGTTCCTTCACAACTTCCTTGGTATGGAACAAATTGTGCCTCTGATTTTGCTCAGCTTGTGTGACCTGCACACTCAAAACACGTTGAGCAACTAAACATTCATACCTGTCAGCGTCTTCAGGAGCCATGTATTGCGTCTCATGATCAGAATCATCTCCACCATGTTCTTCACGTGTAATATGAGCCAAAGTCTCCTCATCATAGTCACTAGCGGACTCATATCCACCATCCGCGGTAGCAATCATCACACGCGGAGATTTGCATTCTCTCGCATAATGACCTCCTCCCTTACAACGACGACAAATAATATCACTTGTGTGCCCTGTTGATGCCATGGAAGAAGAAGAACTCTGTGCAGGCCCAGCAGGTGCGCTCTTGGCAGATAATGGTGGTTGTGCCTGTTTTCTTGTATCACGATTGGAGGAGGCACATTATTAAGGTGCTGGTGCAGTTGAAGTAGAAGATGCACGCGGTGTCCATGATGAAGGTCGGCCTGCAGAAAAGTTAGTTCGCGCCAATGCTTGTCGATCCTGCACTTCACGTTCAGCTTTACAAGCAAGATGGAATAAATGAGTGATATTAGTATACTCCTTATAGTCTAGAATGGTCTGAATCTCTCTATTTAATCCACCCAGAAAACGTGCAAGCATAGCTTCATTCTCCTCAACAATACCACATCTAATCATGCCAGTTTGTAATTCCTGATAATATTCTTCTACAGAATTTTTTCCTTGTCTTAAGCGCTGTAATTTTTGAAGCAATTCACGTTGATAATATGGTGGAACCCAACGAGTACGCATAGCAGTTTTCAAAGCAGCCCAAGTAGTTGGAATAGGATATAATCTACAATGTTCAGACCACCATACACATGCAAATCTAGTGAAAGCACAAACAGCAGCAGCAACTCGTCTCTCCTCAGGATATTGTAAACATGTAAATCGTTGTTCAGTTTCTAACTCCCAAGTAAGATATATATCAGGAACATATCTACCCTCGAATGGTGGAATATTCAATTTCAGTTTTGGAATATGGACATCATCTCGTACCTGAGGTGGTGGTGCAGGCCTACCATTACGAATATATACCTGAGGTCGACCTGCTGGTGGTGGTGCAGGTGGCTGCACGTAGTGCTGATTTTGATCGACCTCATCCTCATAATCTCCCACATAATCATCCTCCTCCGCATCAGCAGCAGGAGCCACAGAAGTATCAACAGCAGCACCAACAGTTTGGCCAAACGCAAGAGGAACACGGCTCGCTCCGCGAAGGTCTGTTTCGCGACGTAGAGGTAGTCGTTGTTGTTGTTGTTGGAGAGGTGCGTTAGGTGCAGCAGGTGGTGGTGGTGGAAGACGCGCGAGCAATTCATTAAACTTGTTATCGAGCTTTGTTGCGAACGTCTTCTCAAGGCCAGTGATCTTCTCCATGGCCTCTTCAAAATTGTTCAGCACATCTTGCACCTGTTCAGTCATCATTTGCTGAAACTTATCATGAAGCTCCTTGTTCGATAAATTCTCCCAGTCAATCTCGTCGGCTTGTGATCCTGGC
>NW_025239651.1:0-3823 GCF_018294505.1 Triticum aestivum
TCTCTGCCGAAGAAGCTCAAGAGGATCCCAACGTCGTTCTCGGTACGCTTCTTGTTAATTGCCACCCGGCATCTGTTCTTTTCGATACAGGAGCCTCTCATTCCTTTATATCTGAAAATTATGCTCGTTTGCATAACGTTGCATTCTGTGACATGCCATCCACTATGGAAATCTCCACCCCTGGATCTAGATGGCAGACCTCTAGGGTAAGTTATGGAAATGAGATCCAAGTCGACAGACTTGTTTTCCTTGCGTCTTTGATAGCCCTTAAATCTTCAGATATTAATATCATTCTGGGTATGGACTGGATGTCAGCCCATCATGCCCAAATTGATTGCTTCTCTAGGACTGTTCAACTCACCCATCCTTCGGGGAAGATAGTCAATGTCTTGACCCGAATAGCCAAGCGACATTTATATTCTCTTAACGCCAGCCCTTTGCCAGACCTTGAGGACGTTCCGGTAGTCCGTGACTTTCCGGATGTCTTTCCAGAGGAATTGCCAGGTGTTCCACCTGACCGGGATGTTGAGTTCGTAATAGACCTCATTCCAGGAACCGTTCCGATTGCTAGAAGACCCTACAAGATGGCACCCCTAGAACTAGCCGAGCTTAAGAAACAACTCGATGAGTCCTTGAAAAAGGGTTTCATCCGACCTAGTTCATCTCCGTGGGCTTGCCCCGTCCTATTCGTCAAGAAGAAGGATGGCACGGACCGGATGGTTGTAGATTACCGACCTGTCAACTTGGTCACAATCAAGAACAAATACCCGCTTCCCAGGATCAACGACCTGTATGATCAGCTCGCTGGATCCTCAGTCTTCTCCAAGATGGATTTGAGGTTGGGCTACCATCAAATGAAAATCAGAAACGGGGACATTCCTAAAACGGCCTTTGTTACTCGTTATGGCCAATACGAGTACACCGTCATGTCCTTCGGATTAACCAACGCTCCAGCCACCTTTTCTCGGTTAATGAACTCAATCTTCATGGAGTATTTGGATAAATTCGTCGTAGTTTATCTCGATGATATACTCATCTACTCCAAGAACGAGGAAGAACATGCCGAACATTTAAGGCTAGTGTTGAAGAAACTTCGAGAGCATCGCCTTTATGCCAAATTTTCAGAATGTGAATTCTGGTTGTCAGAAGTGACCTATCTGGGTCATGTAATATCTGGTAAAGGTATTGCTGTTAACCCTGAGCGAGTTCAAGCCGTCCTTAACTGGACTCCACCCGAATCGGTCAAGCAAGTTCGGAGTTTTCTAGGCTTAGCGAGCTATTGCCGTCGCTTTGTCGAGAACTTCTCCAAAGTTGCTAAACCTCTAACCGAACTCCTCAAGAAAGATAAGAAGTTCGAATGGACTCCACAATGTGAGCACAGCTTTCAGGAACTGAAAAGACGCCTGACCTCTGCTCCCGTACTGGTACCGCCAGACTTCTCCAAGGACTTTGTTATCTACTGCGACGCCTCGCGACAAGGACTAGGTTGCATTCTCATGCAAGATCGACACGTAATTGCTTACGCTTCACGGCAATTGCACCCACATGAGGAGAATTATCCTACTCATGATCTAGAGCTTGCAGCCGTAGTCTATGCACTTAAGACCTGGCGACATTACCTCCTCGGTAATCGTTGCGAGATATTCACTGATCACCAAAGTCTGAAGTATATTTTCACCCAACCGGATTTGAATCTCAGGCAGAGACGTTGGGTTGAATTGATCACAGACTTCGACTTAGGAATAACCTACACCCCAGGGAAAGCCAACGTCATGGCTGATGCGCTAAGTCGTAAATCTTATTGTAACAACCTGATGTTACAATAAAGTCAACCGCTTCTCCATGAGGAATTTCGGAAGCTTAACCTTCACATTGTACCTCAAGGTTTTCTCTCCACCTTGGTGGCAAAACCTACCCTTACGGATCAAATTATCAAAGCACAGAAGGTAGATCCGGGAATCTCCCGCATCAAGAGAAACATTCAGAAAGGAATTGCGAATTGCTTCTCCATTAATGATCAAGGAGTAGTATACTTCGGGGATCGACTAGTGGTTCCCAAGGTGCGCAACCTGAGGCGATTGATCCTTAAGGAAGCTCATGAATCTCCTCTCACCATTCATCCCGGTAGTACTAAGATGTATCAGGACCTACGCCAGAGGTTCTGGTGGACTAGGATGAAGAGAGAAATTGCTCAGTATATTGCAAATTGCGACGTCTGTCGTCGTGTAAAAGCAGAGCATCAACGGCCTGCTGGCACCCTTCAACCCTTAGCTATTCCTGAATGGAAATGGGATAAAATTGGTATGGATTTCATTACCGGTTTTCCCAGGACCAAGAGAGGGAATAATGCTATTTTCGTCGTGGTCGATCGTCTTTCCAAAGTAGCCCATTTCTTACCTGTTCGTGAGAGTATAACCGCTAGTCAGTTGGCAGATTTGTACATCTCCCGAATAGTGTCTCTCCATGGTGTTCCTTTGGAAATTAACTCGGATCGAGGAAGTCTTTTCACCTCTCGATTTTGGGAAAGTTTCCAAAATGCTATGGGAACACGTCTCTCCTTTAGCACCGCTTTCCACCCTCAGTCGAGTGGTCAAGTGGAACGCGTCAACCAAATTCTAGAAGACATGTTTCGAGCCTCCGTTATCTCTTTCGGAATGGACTGGGAGAAGTGCCTTCCATTTGCCGAATTCGCTTACAACAACAGCTATCAATCTAGCTTGGGTAAAGCCCCTTTTGAAGTTCTCTATGGACGACGATGTCGAACACCCCTTAACTGGTCAGAGACCGGGGAAAGACAATTCTTTGGCCCGGATATGATTCAGGAAGCAGAAGAACAAGTTCGTATCGTTCGTGAAAAGTTGAAAACAGCCCAATCTCGTCAAAAGAGTCAATATGACCGAAAACATAAGGCTATGACTTTCGAGGTTGACGAGAAAGCTTATCTTCGGGTCACCCCTTTGAAGGGAACCCATCGTTTCGGTATCAAAGGCAAATTGGCTCCTCGTTACATTGGACCCTTTCGCATTCTCGCCAAACGAGGAGAAGTTGCCTACCAATTGGAACTACCTCCGCACCTCTCCAGAGTTCACGATGTCTTCCACGTTTCCCAACTCAGGCGTTGCTTCTCGGATCCTATCCGTGAAGTGGACCACGAAACGCTTGATCTCCAAGATGATCTTACATATCGAGAGTACCCCATTCGTATCCTCGATCAGGCCGAGCGTACCACCCGACGTCATAACATCAAGTTTCTCAAAGTTCAATGGTCGCACCATTCCGAGGATGAAGCAACTTGGGAAAGGGAGGATCGTCTTCGACTCGAGTATCCCGCCTTCTTCTCGGAGGAACCCAAATCTCGGGACGAGATTCTTTTGAGTGGGGGTGAGTTGTCACATCCTAGCTAGTTATGCATTAGAGTGTTGCATCATGTTTACTCTTTCATCAGAAACTTGAAATGGGGATGACAGAACCCCCAGTCCCCTCTGAAACCAACTAGGGTTACTAAAATAATTTTTCAATGAACCTGAAATGCCCTTCTAAAATGCCCATCATTTTTGTCTTGGTTCAGAACCTCTGCCAAAAGTGGTGCACATTTTCCTAGGCCATCCTAGGGTTTTTGAGTTAAATCATAAATATTTGAATTTGGGCATTTAAAATAATATAAAATATTTAAATGCTCAAATATCTCCAAACTAAAATGTTTCATGTTGGAAATAATCCAACTATGAGCCAGGAGTAGTTTGGTGATTTTTGGAGTTGCCTAGGTATTTTATTTAATTCAACAAAGTTGCAGATATATTAAATAAAAACAGAAAACAGAAAA
>NW_025239652.1:0-3822 GCF_018294505.1 Triticum aestivum
TAAAATCTCACCGAGCAACCTGGAAATCTGATACCACTTGATAGAGGCAAAGGTGTCCCGTCTTTCGATGAGATGATGGATATCGCTTTGGTGGCAGTCGACTTTGACGATCCGACTACGAACGTGCGAGGACGTCGCGCCTTAGCAATCGCTAAACCAACTCCGAGAGGTTATTGACCACGACGGAGCACGATCAACCTGACCACGAGGGTGTGTTTCCTGCGAGCAAACGAAGAACAAGCAAGAAACTGAGATTGCAATCTGGATATTGCGAATATAAGATGAAAGCTTTATTGATCAAGGTGGGGTTCTGTGACGCCTTTGTCTGGTCGTTGAACACAAACGAAGTACGCGAAGTTGCAGCTATGGCGAACTTTTAATCTAAACAAAACCCAAAGTCTAAACGATGCCCTAAGGGCTGTATATATGGAGGAAGAGGGGGGAATTTCGTGGCCCTTGGTGGAGGGGTCCGAAATCAACCCTATCTCTTGTTTCCCCACACATACGGACTCTAGAAATAACCTATACTTATGTATTTCGAAATCACATGGGCCTGGCCCAATAATAAGGTGACGCAGCACCTAAAATAGCCTCGGGACGAAATTTATGAAGTGGCATCTTGTATATTTCGTCCAAGGCTTCATGCACCCATTATGGTGGCTTCAAAAGTCCTGAAATCATCACTTGTAACTCCGTTCTTGTTCCCCTTGCGCATGCCATCATCTCCATGCTTGTTCTTGCTCCAATGTTCATCCTTCTCCAAGCTAGGCCCTTCATTTGTAAGCAAAACAAATGTATCCAATTTAGGCAGCATCATATTCTCATGAACATTAGAATCATTACCAAGAAACGAAAGTACCTGGTAATTTAGTTGGCGTGCACGAGCTCTAGTAATTGGTCCAGTATGTATAGCAGCAGGGGCTGTGGGTGTAACAATTGTATTGATGTCCTCATCACTATTATTCATCATTATCCTCTGGTGTGAATTTTCCAGTACATTGAATGTACTGACCCTTTGTCTTACGACGAGTAAGTGATACGTTAGGGTTACGATTTCTACACTCAACTTTGCCGTTGGTGTTGATGGGAATCCACAACCTTGTTGTTACTTCCTCTATTTGGATTGAGGTAATAGTATTTACATTATTTTATACATGTGATTTACCTTTGTTATAAATCCTCGAGTACTGTGTGTATCAGCATACCGATCCAGGGATGACACGTAAGCACAGAGACTTGACCGTCTGAGGTCGGGTCGCTACAGTCTCGTTTTGTGGTACGCCACACCCCTCTCGATGAACAGGACCCCCATTTCGACCGTAGCGCTCCAACACAAATCTGTTCCCTCCGTTTTGCGGTACCCCACACCCCTCCCGAACACAGGACCCCCGTTTCGACCGTAGGAGGTTCGTTTCCTCCGTTTTGCGGTACGCCAGACCCCTCCCGATGAACAGGATCCCGTTTCGAACGTGGCCGGTCAAACACAGGGCCGTTTCCTCCGTTTTGCGGTATGCCAGACCTCGTTTCCATCGGTTGTTCCGTCAAAGACCTCCCGATGAACACGATGATGCATTCTGTTCCGACCCAGCCATGTAGACGAGCCCTGGCCGTACGTATGCGCGAGTAGGCGTTCTAGACCCTGCCCGTATGTACGTATGTGGACGTATTTTCTTTCTTGCACACTGGTCGTTGTACGTACGTGTACATGCTATGTGCGCGCCTCTACTACGACATGTGCGTGCCTCTACATCGAACAGTATGTACGTACACATTCGCGACCAGAATGACAGCGCTACATACGCTTCGACCAGGTGGGTCCCGACTGTCAGGCACTTCCTTGTGTGCGAAGATGTAGCTGGTGGGTCCTAGTAGTCAGGGGGCGAATCGTTTTTTTTTGCCCGGATGCACTTCCTTGCGTGCGAAGATGTAGCTGGTGGGTCCCAGAACTCAGTGGGAAACGTTTTTTCATGAAATACGGTGTCCCGTCCGGTGGGTCCCCGCTGTCAGGTGGAGGAATAATTATTTTGCTCGTAATAAGGAGGACACTTCCTTGCTGTGGCCATGGACCCAGCTATCAGCCTCTCCACGTACAGTCCACGTCCGATTGAAGCCGTTCCTTGACCACATTGACCACGCCGCGCCGAGAGCACCAGGGCGGTGGACGACGGTGAGGCCTAGGAAGGGGACGACGCGGAGCCAGGGAAGACACGGCAATGGAAGCCCGCGCGGCGAGGAGTACAAGGGTTCACTGGTTCGGCTGCGGTGTGAGGCAGCCGTCGCCGTAGGGCCTGGCCAGCGGTGGGAATAGTTGGGGGCGGTGAGGCCTCCACGGGAGCACAGCCGGCCACGGGAGGCAGGAGCATGCGGCACGACCGGCGCTGCTTTGGGCGGCTGGAGCAAGAAGACCAGAGGTTGAAGAAGCACAACGGCCATTGGATGGACATCGTATGGTCACTGGAGCTAGAATCGTTCATATTGACTAAGTTGACAAAGTAGTCCATCCCCGTCAACTTAGTAGGCCCACAAGTCAGCCTCCCACCAAGGTGAGTCCCAACTAGGAGGGGGAGTGTTCATTTTTTGTGCGTAATAAGGAGGCACCTCCGGTGGGTCCGAGCTGACAGTGGGGGGAACATTTTTTCGCGAAATACGTTGGCCCGTCCAGTGGGTCCCAACAGTCAGGGGGAAATGTTTTTTTCGCCAAATACGGTGGCCCGTCTGGTGAGTCCCTGCTGTCAGGTGGAGGAATAATTATTTTCCACGTAATAAGGAGGCACTTCCTTGCGGCTGCCGTAGACCCAGCTGTTAGCCTCTCCATGTACATGTAACGCCCCGTATGTAACTTGCCATATTTGTATTCCAACTCTTGCCATTTCCGGCACTAAGTTATGATATTTCGTCATTGTTGGGTTTTGTTTTCATTTTGCTTTTGTCTTTGTCATGCATCTCATATCATGTCATCACGTGCATCGCATTTGCATACGTGTTCGTCTCATGCATCCGAGCATTTTCCCCGTTGTCCGTTTTGCATTCCGGCGCTCCTATGTCCTCCGGTGTCCCATTTTACCTCTTTTCATGTGTGGGTGTTAAACGTTCTCGGATTGGACTGAGACTTGCCAAGTGGCCTTGGTTCACTACCGGTAGACCGCCTGTCAAGTTTCATGCCATTTGGACTTCGTTTGATACTCCAACGGTTAACCGAGGAACCGTAAAGGCCTTGTGTGTGTTGCAGCCCAACACCTCTCCAAAGTGGCCCAAAACCCAGCTAAACCCCCTCCATCATCTCGGTCCTTCGATCATGATCGCGTGGCCGAAATCCGTGCTCAATTTGGAGCCTCCTAACTCCTTCTATGTATAAAAAGGCATCTCCCCCGAAAATCTCGCGCAAAATCCACCCTAAACCTAGCTCCTCTTCCCCCCGCCGCCGCCGGACACGTCCGAGATGGTCGAACGCGTCCGCGCCGTCACCCGGACCAACTAGGGGCTGCCACATGGGCAGCCCGCGCCCACATCACCACCGGCCCGCCGAGCCCAGGGCAGGCCCCACAAGGCCCGGCGCGCTCCGCCGCTCCCTGTCGCCCACGTGCCGCCCCGCCGCCTTCACCGGCGCCGCCCCGCCGCCGCATTGGTCGCAGCCGATCTACAGTACATCGCCGCCGCCTCGTTCCGGTCGCCGCCGCCGCCCTCAGATCTGGTCGCCCCGCCTTCCTCCGCCTCCATCGCGCCTCCCGGAGCCAGATCCGGCCACCCCCGCCGGAGTCCGGCCGCTTCCCGGCCTCCCTGCCGCATTCGGGCCTCGCCGTCGCCGTAGACGACGGATCCAGC
>NW_025239653.1:0-851 GCF_018294505.1 Triticum aestivum
GATGTTATCGACCAGATAGTCGACCTTGCAGAGATCTGTTCTCCCGGAATGCCCACTTTTTATTCTTTCGTAAGTACGATGGAGTTCCTAAAGAAAGGACGCCGACTTCATCATGATGACCTAAAGCAGAGAAATGAAGACATCAATATATTGGACCGGCCTCTTCGAGAAGAGCAAGCCAGGATGAGAAGACCCGCTAGATTCGTTACCAAACCTTCCCCCTTTCACTACCTCTTAAATCTCGGGACGAGATTTCTTGTAGTGGAGGAGAATTGTGATGCCCGGATAATTAAGCTACAGTGATCCCCCGCTAATGATGCCATGTCACCTCGGTTACTGTTGATAAACTCTACATAATTCAAAACCGAAACAACTTCAAAATTTAATTAAAGGAAAACAATAAAAGTTTTCAAACATTAAAATAAAAATGTTTAATTTGTACTAAATATTACATAGATAATTATGGTGTAGAGGACACAGCTTTATAAAATGCATAAATATTTTAAATTGAATTAAAACAGTAGAGAAAATAAAGAAAAAGGAAAAGAATAAAAACAGAAAACCAAACTACAAAATACAAATAAAAAGAGTAGAGGCCCCTGGCCAACTGGGCTAGACGGCCCAGTTGGCCGACCCGCTGGCCCACTCGGCCGGCCCACTCGCCCTGGCCTATATGGCCTCGTACCCCAAACCCTAATCCCCCGGTTGCCCACTCCCACCCCACTCGCTCCACTCCCCCTCTGCCCCCTCCACGATCTAGATCGGATCGGGGGCGCTCGACGCCACCGCCATCCAGAACCCCCGCTGGAGCCGCCCCACCACGCCCCCGCCGTCATCGGTGCCGCCTCCCC
>NW_025239653.1:2537-3822 GCF_018294505.1 Triticum aestivum
CCTATTCTCTTCTATACTGCTTGCATTAGAGTAGTGTAGCCTGTTACTGCTTTCCGTTGATCCTATTCTGATGCATAGCCTGACATTGTTGCTACACCTGTTGATACCTTACCTGCAATCCTAAATGCTTAGTATAGGATGCTAGTTTATCATCATTGGCCCTACATTCTTGTCGGTCTGCCTTGCTATACTATTGGGCCGTGATCACTCGGGAGGTGATCATGGGTATATACTATACATACATACATACTATACAGATGGTGACTAAAGTCGGGTCAGCTCGAAGAGTACCCGCGAGTGATTCACGAATTGGGGGCTGAAAGGACCTTTGTCTCGACGACCCTCTGTGTGGATCTTTGTGGCGGAGCGACAGGGCAGGTTGAGACCGCCTAGGAGAGAGGTGGGCCTGGCCCTGTTCAGCGTTCGCGGATACTTAACACGCTTAACGAGATCTTGGTATTTGATCTGAGTTGGCTACGAGCCTATACGCACTAACCATCTACGTGGGAGTAGTTATGGGTATCCCGACGTCGTGGTATCAGCCGAAGCACTTCAGACGTCAGCGACGGAGCGGCGCGTGCCGGATTGGACTGGAACGCCTGCTAGGCTAGGTCTGCTTCCGGCCGCCCACGCAACGTGCAGGTGTGCTCAGGGCGATGGGCCCAGGCCCCTACGCGCTTAGGTTTAGACCGGCGTGCTGGCCTCTCTGTTGTGCCTAGGTGGGGCTGCGACGTGTTGATCTTCCGCGGCCGGGCATGACCCAGGAAAGTGTGTCCGGCCAAATGGGATCAAGCGTGTTGGGTAAGTTGGTGCACCCCTGCAGGGAAGTTAATCTATTCGAATAGCCGTGATCTTCGGTAACAGGACGACTTGGAGTTGTACCTTGACCTTATGACAACTAGAACCGGATACTTAATAAAACACACCCTTCCAAGTTCCACAGACAACCCGGTGATCGCTTTTCAACAGGGCGACGAGGAGAGGATCGCCGGGTAGGGTTATGCTATGCGATGCTACTTGGAGATGCTGCTTGGAGATGCTACTTGAAGATGCTACTTGGAGGACTTCAATCTACTCTCTCCTACATGCTGCAAGACGGAGGCTGCCAGAAGCGTAGTCTTCGACAGGATTAGCTATCCCCCTCTTATTCTGGCATTCTGCAGTTCAGTCCACTGATATGGCCTCCTTACACATATACCCATGCATATGTAGTGTAGCTCCTTGCTTGCGAGTACTTTGGATGAGTACTCACGGTTGCTTTTCTCCCTCTTTTCCCCCTTCCCTT
>NW_025239654.1:0-3821 GCF_018294505.1 Triticum aestivum
TAAAATCTCACCGAGCAACCTGGAAATCTGATACCACTTGATAGAGGCAAAGGTGTCCCGTCTTTCGATGAGATGATGGATATCGCTTTGGTGGCAGTCGACTTTGACGATCCGACTACGAACGTGCGAGGACGTCGCGCCTTAGCAATCGCTAAACCAACTCCGAGAGGTTATTGACCACGACGGAGCACGATCAACCTGACCACGAGGGTGTGTTTCCTGCGAGCAAACGAAGAACAAGCAAGAAACTGAGATTGCAATCTGGATATTGCGAATATAAGATGAAAGCTTTATTGATCAAGGTGGGGTTCTGTGACGCCTTTGTCTGGTCGTTGAACACAAACGAAGTACGCGAAGTTGCAGCTATGGCGAACTTTTAATCTAAACAAAACCCAAAGTCTAAACGATGCCCTAAGGGCTGTATATATGGAGGAAGAGGGGGGAATTTCGTGGCCCTTGGTGGAGGGGTCCGAAATCAACCCTATCTCTTGTTTCCCCACACATACGGACTCTAGAAATAACCTATACTTATGTATTTCGAAATCACATGGGCCTGGCCCAATAATAAGGTGACGCAGCACCTAAAATAGCCTCGGGACGAAATTTATGAAGTGGCATCTTGTATATTTCGTCCAAGGCTTCATGCACCCATTATGGTGGCTTCAAAAGTCCTGAAATCATCACTTGTAACTCCGTTCTTGTTCCCCTTGCGCATGCCATCATCTCCATGCTTGTTCTTGCTCCAATGTTCATCCTTCTCCAAGCTAGGCCCTTCATTTGTAAGCAAAACAAATGTATCCAATTTAGGCAGCATCATATTCTCATGAACATTAGAATCATTACCAAGAAACGAAAGTACCTGGTAATTTAGTTGGCGTGCACGAGCTCTAGTAATTGGTCCAGTATGTATAGCAGCAGGGGCTGTGGGTGTAACAATTGTATTGATGTCCTCATCACTATTATTCATCATTATCCTCTGGTGTGAATTTTCCAGTACATTGAATGTACTGACCCTTTGTCTTACGACGAGTAAGTGATACGTTAGGGTTACGATTTCTACACTCAACTTTGCCGTTGGTGTTGATGGGAATCCACAACCTTGTTGTTACTTCCTCTATTTGGATTGAGGTAATAGTATTTACATTATTTTATACATGTGATTTACCTTTGTTATAAATCCTCGAGTACTGTGTGTATCAGCATACCGATCCAGGGATGACACGTAAGCACAGAGACTTGACCGTCTGAGGTCGGGTCGCTACAGTCTCGTTTTGTGGTACGCCACACCCCTCTCGATGAACAGGACCCCCATTTCGACCGTAGCGCTCCAACACAAATCTGTTCCCTCCGTTTTGCGGTACCCCACACCCCTCCCGAACACAGGACCCCCGTTTCGACCGTAGGAGGTTCGTTTCCTCCGTTTTGCGGTACGCCAGACCCCTCCCGATGAACAGGATCCCGTTTCGAACGTCGCCGGTCAAACACAGGGCCGTTTCCTCCGTTTTGCGGTATGCCAGACCTCGTTTCCATCGGTTGTTCCGTCAAAGACCTCCCGATGAACACGACGATGCATTCTGTTCCGACCCAGCCATGTAGACGAGCCCTGGCCGTACGTATGCGCGAGTAGGCGTTCTAGACCCTGCCCGTATGTACGTATGTGGACGTATTTTCTTTCTTGCACACTGGTCGTTGTACGTACGTGTACATGCTATGTGCGCGCCTCTACTACGACATGTGCGTGCCTCTACATCGAACAGTATGTACGTACACATTCGCGACCAGAATGACAGCGCTACATACGCTTCGACCAGGTGGGTCCCGACTGTCAGGCACTTCCTTGTGTGCGAAGATGTAGCTGGTGGGTCCTAGTAGTCAGGGGGCGAATCGTTTTTTTTGCCCGGATGCACTTCCTTGCGTGCGAAGATGTAGCTGGTGGGTCCCAGAACTCAGTGGGAAACGTTTTTTCATGAAATACGGTGTCCCGTCCGGTGGGTCCCCGCTGTCAGGTGGAGGAATAATTATTTTGCTCGTAATAAGGAGGACACTTCCTTGCTGCGGCCATGGACCCAGCTATCAGCCTCTCCACGTACAGTCCACGTCCGATTGAAGCCGTTCCTTGACCACATTGACCACGCCGCGCCGAGAGCACCAGGGCGGTGGACGACGGTGAGGCCTAGGAAGGGGACGACGCGGAGCCAGGGAAGACACGGCAATGGAAGCCCGCGCGGCGAGGAGTACAAGGGTTCACTGGTTCGGCTGCGGTGTGAGGCAGCCGTCGCCGTAGGGCCTGGCCAGCGGTGGGAATAGTTGGGGGCGGTGAGGCCTCCACGGGAGCACAGCCGGCCACGGGAGGCAGGAGCATGCGGCACGACCGGCGCTGCTTTGGGCGGCTGGAGCAAGAAGACCAGAGGTTGAAGAAGCACAACGGCCATTGGATGGACATCGTATGGTCACTGGAGCTAGAATCGTTCATATTGACTAAGTTGACAAAGTAGTCCATCCCCGTCAACTTAGTAGGCCCACAAGTCAGCCTCCCACCAAGGTGAGTCCCAACTAGGAGGGGGAGTGTTCATTTTTTGTGCGTAATAAGGAGGCACCTCCGGTGGGTCCGAGCTGACAGTGGGGGGAACATTTTTTCGCGAAATACGTTGGCCCGTCCAGTGGGTCCCAACAGTCAGGGGGAAATGTTTTTTTCGCCAAATACGGTGGCCCGTCTGGTGAGTCCCTGCTGTCAGGTGGAGGAATAATTATTTTCCACGTAATAAGGAGGCACTTCCTTGCGGCTGCCGTAGACCCAGCTGTTAGCCTCTCCATGTACATGTAACGCCCCGTATGTAACTTGCCATATTTGTATTCCAACTCTTGCCATTTCCGGCACTAAGTTATGATATTTCGTCATTGTTGGGTTTTGTTTTCATTTTGCTTTTGTCTTTGTCATGCATCTCATATCATGTCATCACGTGCATCGCATTTGCATACGTGTTCGTCTCATGCATCCGAGCATTTTCCCCGTTGTCCGTTTTGCATTCCGGCGCTCCTATGTCCTCCGGTGTCCCATTTTACCTCTTTTCATGTGTGGGTGTTAAACGTTCTCGGATTGGACTGAGACTTGCCAAGTGGCCTTGGTTCACTACCGGTAGACCGCCTGTCAAGTTTCATGCCATTTGGACTTCGTTTGATACTCCAACGGTTAACCGAGGAACCGTAAAGGCCTTGTGTGTGTTGCAGCCCAACACCTCTCCAAAGTGGCCCAAAACCCAGCTAAACCCCCTCCATCATCTCGGTCCTTCGATCATGATCGCGTGGCCGAAATCCGTGCTCAATTTGGAGCCTCCTAACTCCTTCTATGTATAAAAAGGCATCTCCCCCGAAAATCTCGCGCAAAATCCACCCTAAACCTAGCTCCTCTTCCCCCCGCCGCCGCCGGACACGTCCGAGATGGTCGAACGCGTCCGCGCCGTCACCCGGACCAACTAGGGGCTGCCACATGGGCAGCCCGCGCCCACATCACCACCGGCCCGCCGAGCCCAGGGCAGGCCCCACAAGGCCCGGCGCGCTCCGCCGCTCCCTGTCGCCCACGTGCCGCCCCGCCGCCTTCACCGGCGCCGCCCCGCCGCCGCATTGGTCGCAGCCGATCTACAGTACATCGCCGCCGCCTCGTTCCGGTCGCCGCCGCCGCCCTCAGATCTGGTCGCCCCGCCTTCCTCCGCCTCCATCGCGCCTCCCGGAGCCAGATCCGGCCACCCCCGCCGGAGTCCGGCCGCTTCCCGGCCTCCCTGCCGCATTCGGGCCTCGCCGTCGCCGTAGACGACGGATCCAGC
>NW_025239655.1:0-3820 GCF_018294505.1 Triticum aestivum
GAAGGAAGTCAGATTCCTCAGACATGTTATTTCAGGAGAAGGAATAGCAGGCGACCCCACAAAGGTTGAAGCAGTAACCAAATGGAAGTCGTCCACCTTAGTCAAGGACTTGCAGGTTATTATCAAAGGTTTATTTTAGAATTTCTCCAAGATTGCTAAGCCCATGACTGAGTTGTTGGAGGAGGAAACTAAGTACAATTGGACCGAGGATTGTGAAGCCAGTTTCCAGGAGATGAAGAAACGTTTGGTTACAACCCCAGTGCTAATTTTGTCGAATGTACGCAAGGATTACTAGGTATATTGTGACGCTTCTCGTCAAGGACTCGAAGGAGTGCTCATGCAGGAAGGAACGGTTGTAATTTATACCTCCAGATAGCTACGGCCTCACGAGATAAATTATGCCACACATGATTTGGAGTTTGCAGCCGTAGTGCACGTGCTCAAGACCTAGAGACATTTCCTTGTCGAAAACAGTTGTGATGTTTACACGAATCATAAGAGCTTGAAATATATTTTCACGCAGAAGGACTTGAACCTCAGGCAGAGAAGAAGTTGATCAATGATTATGACATGAGATTACACTATCACCTAGGGAAAGCAAATGTTGTAGCAGATGCCATGAGCCGTGCTATGTGAACACCCTCATAGCAGGAGGATTACCGCATGACTTATGTGATGATCTCGGAGATCTCCGGTTGGAGATAGTTCCGAGAGGATTTGTTGCCGCCCTAGATATTCAGCCTAAGAGTTTTCGTGAGGATGAACAAGGAACCATATGGTTTGACGATCGCATCTATGTACCCAATAATCCAGAGATCAGGAAGTTAATACTTCAGGAGGTGAAAGTGCAACTAATCCATGGGTGGTTTTGGTAATTCATAACAACATATAGCTCATTGAACCAATATCCATTCAAGTTAAATATTTTAGAAAGTTCAATGATTGGCATGGCATGGAGTAGAGATGTGGACCTCTCAAAATGCTAAGGACAAAGATTGGCAAAAGCTCAAGACTCTTCATTTTCATTTTAGTGATCCAAGATCACATTGAGTCCATAGGAAAGCCAATACTATTAAAAGAGGATGAGTTGTTGCTTAATGGTCTACTTGCTCAAAGTGCTTAGTGATATTGCTCCAAAACCCTCAACCACGTTCTCATCTCCACATATGTCCAAAACCCAAAGTCAAACTCGGCCCCACCGATTTGATCTATCTGACGCCACCGAGTTCAGTTGACATAGCCACTGCCAAAAACCCTAGACAATTTGGTCTCACCATATGGATCTCGGGCTCACCGAGATGGCATTGCAAACTCTTTGTTTCCCCTCCTAATGTTTCGGTCTCACCGAAATGAGCGATCGGTCCCACCGACTTCGCATTGCAAACTCTCTGTTTCCCTTTGTAACGTTTCGGTCTCACCAAAATGAGCGATCGGTCCCAATTTTGCCTGACCAACTCTCTGTTTGCTCATTGCTGAAATCGCTCTCACCAAGTTCATGCAATTGGTCTCATCGAGATGAGGTTTTGCCCTAGCCCTAGCACATCGGTCCCATCGAGTTGATCATGTCGGTCCCACGGAGAGTGACTGGGTATATATACCGCGGGTTGAAAATTTGGAAATTCGTCCAAACCACTCGACCGTGCCTCCCAGCTCTATCACCCCCTTGGTCTCCGGATCATCGCCATCGTCACCAGTGCCTCATGCCGCTGGTCTTCGTCACCGTCGACGGGATTCTCACCGCCGTTGCCGCCGTAGCAAATCCATCGCTAAGTTAGCGTACGGATTTGACACATTTGTGCTTTCCTTAACTCCGATTCTTGCACAAAATTCATTGCCTAATTTCTTTCCACTAATGATATAATTCTATCCACCGAAAAATTCCATTATAATAGATTTGATGCAAAAAACTTAGGGTTAGGTTTCCGCCGAACTCATCTCGGACCACCCGGGGATTACTTGCACTTTCAGGAGGCCCATGATTCATCGTACTCCATACACCTAGGCAACACCAAGATGTATCTGGAATTGAAGGAAACTTGCTGGTGGACAGATATGAAGAAGGATTGCCGAGTATGTAGTAGTATGTGATGTTTGTCAGCGAGCAAAGGCAGAATATCAGAAACAGCAGGGTTACTTCAACTTTGCTGATTCCCGAGTGGAAATGCTAAAAACTTGGGATGGATTTTATCACAGGATTACCCAAGACTCGTTCAGGTTATGCTTCCATCTGGGTAGTGGTTGATCGCTTGACCAAGGTAGCTCATTTCATTCTTGTGAAGACCACATATACCAGTGCTAAGTTAGCCAAGATATACATGACCAGGATCGTATGTCTGCATGCAGTGCGAGGACATAAAGAAGAGAACGATTCTTGCGGGTAAAGTGCACAAGACTCTACAGAGTGGAAATCTAATCAATTAGTTGTGTCCCTGGTTACAGACATCTGAGCCTCTGGAATTGGATTCACACGGAACTCTCGATACCAATCATAATTAATTAATTGTTGGGTTATTAATGATTTCGGGTATGAGACATTGGTGGAACCACCTCAATAACAACAAATATTTTGTAGTAAATTGCAAGCAAGTCCTTTTGTTGTAGGGAAAAAATGTTTTTCGCAAAAACTTAAACTTAGAGCCCCACAACCAAAATTGCATATAGAGATAGCATTTTATTATTATTTTCCCTCTATGACTTGCTGGCATATTCAAAATGCCGACCTACACGGCTGCAACGTCTTATCTTGCAGAGAATTATTCCGACCAGGAGTGAGGCTACGATCCACGCTCGGTGATTGCCCTTTGGAGTTGGATGGACTCGCTTTTCGTCCACGCTTCCGCATTAGTTGGCCTTCGGCCGAATTTATTCTGATGTAATAAAGACTCTATATGAGATTCGTGTAATAAATCAGCTGTGAATTTTCATCGATGTACTGTGTGTGCCAATATGATCTTGGGATGGTACAGATACACAGAGACTTGGCCATTTTCGGGTTGGGTCACTACATTGAAAGATGTGCCGAGATCGGTTTACTTTAGTTAAATTTTTAACTGTGTTTTAGATAAACTTATTATTCGTGGGTGAGTCCGAGATCTTTATCCTTGGGTCGTGGTTTGTAAGCCTATATATAAATGCACCAATTGAGGTATGCAAAGTTAGATTGTTTTATGATGAATTAGATAGTATGCCTATTTCTGGGATGCGACGTGTATGATATGACAAGCTGGTTCTATACGATTTGTCCTCGTTATTCCTTCGGATCGAGCGGTTGGCGTGTTGTTTTTGTGGAATTTACGAACATGTTCGTAAACCTATAACAAGCTTTGTTTAAATGTGCCCCAATCTTAAGTGTCCGAAACCAAATGACTTCAGCAAGTTTAGTCATGGACACACTGTTTTAAATAAATTCCAGTGTTCGGTGTTGTCATACAGAGAACATTACTGATGCATTTTTTTCAACTTGAGTATGGGTTCAAGAATTTGGTTGTGTCGCACATAGAACGTTTTCAGAAAAATGTTTCAATTTTATGATCAGCCCAATATGAATTTTTTTCTTTTGCGGAAAGAGCCCGATATGAATTGAGTGTGCTCGTTTTCAAAAAATAATTTTGATTTTGATTTCGCAAAAAAAATAATGCTAATTTGAACGACCAAGCATCCTTAGAGGCATCCAGCAACATTTTAATTTTGAAGCACTGTACTATCTATGACATGCACAGTGATGGTGCATATAGGCACTGACCAATAAGTACATCACGGGATGGGCGAGATGCACATCAGTCACAAGTGCGCTTTACAATTTAATATGAGTACAAGGATG
>NW_025239656.1:0-3820 GCF_018294505.1 Triticum aestivum
ATTAACTGAGTTGTCAATGCATTTATGTGCATAGTTCAAATTTGAACTACATGCGCATGCTCCAGTGCATATAAATTGGTTGAAAAATCAAATCTGTGTCCTTGGGTGCATGCTTAGGTCCCATGCAAGAAATGGGAATGAATTTCAAACACCATGGCACCGATGATTGCCGGCAAAACATTGAAATGCCTGGTTTCTAAATTCTAGTAAATCCAAAACTATTCTGAACTATATGAAACTTGGCATGCTATCATGGAGTGGCATCAACATGCCGTGGTACAAATTTTGTCCCATTTGGGGCAGGTTTGGGCATCATGCTTCTCACAAACCGGAGCTTCTCACAACAAGCATGATGGTTTTCGGTAGGGAACGTCCCACCTTCAGAGACGAAACGATATCCATTGCCTCTTATTGCTTTCAATTTTTTTGTCGTGTCAACATAGAACAACAGGAGTGCTGTGTGAATTTTTGTGATTTTTCGGGGTTCGTTTGGACATTTTTATGCATTAACTGAGTTTTCAATGCATTTATGTGCATAGTTCAAATTAGAACTACATGCGCATGCTCCAGTGCATATAAATTGGTTGAAAAATCAAATCTGTGTGCTTGGGTGCATGCTTAGGCCCATGCAAGAAATGAGAATGAATCTCAAACACCATGGCACCGATGATTGCCGGCAAAACATTGAGATGCCTAGTTTTTAAATTCTAGTATATCCAAAAGTATTATGAAATTCATGAAACTTGGCATGCTATCATGGAGCGGCATCAACATGCCGTGGTACAAATTTTGTCCCATTTGGGGCAGGTTTGGGTATATGCTTCTTACAAAGCGGAGCTTCTCACAACAAGCATGATGGTTTTTGGTAGGGAACGTCCCACCTTTGGGGACGAAACGATATCCATTGCCTCTTATTGCTTTGAAGTTTTTTTCTCGTGTCAACATGGAACAACAGGAGTGTTGTGTGATTTTTTGTGATTTTTCGTGGTTCGTTTGGACATTTTTATGCATTAAGTTAGTTTTCAATGCATTTATGTGCATAATCCAAATTTGAACTACATGCGCATGCTCCAGTGCATATAAATTGGTTGAAAAATCAAATCTGTGTCCTTGGGTACATGCTTAGGCCCATGTAAGAAATGGGAATGAATTTCAAACACCATGGCAGCGTTGATTGCCGGCAAAACATTGAGATGCCTGGTTTTTAAATTCTAGTAAATCCAAAACTCTTCTGAAATTCATGAAACTTGGCATGCTATCATGGAGCGGCATCAACATGCCGTGGTACAAATTTTGTCCCATTTGGGGCAGGTTTGGGTATATGCTTCTCACAAACCGGAGGTTCTCACAACAAGCATGATGGTTTTTGGTAGGGAACGTGCCACCTTTGGGACGAAACGATATCCATTGCCTCTTATTGCTTTGAAGTTTTTTTCTTGTGTCAACGTAGAATAACAGGAGTGTTGTGTGAATTTTTGTTATTTTTCGCGGTTCGTTTGGACATTTTTATGCATTAACTGAGTTTTCAATGCATTTATGTGAATAATTCAAATTTGAACTACATGCGCATGCTCCACTGCATATAAATTGGTTGAAAAATCAAATATGTGTCCTTGGGTGTATGCTTATGTCCCATGCAAGAAATGGGAATGAATGTCAAACACCATGGCACCGTTGATTGCCGGCATAACATTGAGATGCCTTGTTTTTAAATTCTAGTAAATCCAAAACTCGTATGAAATTCATGAAACCTGGCACCCAATGAAAATGGTTTGTTGGATCTCGATCGTAGTGATACACATATTCATAATATTGAAGCGAAAAGATGCAAAGTTAATAATGATAGTGCAACTTATTTGTGGCACTGCCGTTTAGGTCATATTGGTGTAAAGCGCACGAAGAAACTCCATGCTGATGGGATTTTGGAATCACTTGATTATGAATCACTTGATGCTTGCGAAGCATGCCTTATGGGCAAGATGACTACGACTCCGTTCTCCGGAACAATGGAGCGAGCAACTGACTTATTGGAAATAATACATACTGATGTATGCGATCCGATGAGTGTTGAGGCTCGCGGCTGTATCGTTATTTTCTGACCTTCACAGATGATTTGAGCAGATATGGGTATATCGACTTGATGAAACATAAGTCTGAAACATTTGAAAAGTTCAAAAGAACTTCAGAGTGAAGTGTAAAATCATCGTAACAGGAAAATAAAGTTTCTACAATCTGATCACGAAGACGAATATTTGAGTTACGAGTTTGGTCTTCATTTGAAACAATGTGAAATAGTTTCACAACTCACGCCACCTGGAACACCACAGCGTAATGGTGCGTTAGAACGTCGTAATCGAACTTTACTAAATATGGTGCGATCTATGATGTCTCTTACCGACTTACCACTATCGTTTTGGGATTATGCATTAGAGACAACTGCATTCACGTTAAAAAGGGCACCATATAAATCCGTTGAGACGACACCGTATGAACTGTGGTTTAGCAAGAAGCCTAAGCTGTCATTTCTTAAAGTTTGGGGTTGCGATGCTTATGTGAAAAAGTTTCATCCTGATAAGCTCAAACCCAAATCAGAGAAGTGAGTCTTCATAGGATACCCAAAAGTAAATTGTTGGGTACACCTTCTATCACAGATCCGAAGGCAAGATATTCGTTGCTAAAGAATGGATCCTTTCTAGAGAAGAAGTTTCTCTTGAAAGAAGTGAGTGGGAGAAAAGTAGAACTTGATAAGGTAATTGTACCTTCTCCCTTTTTGGAAAGTAGTTCATCACATAAATCTGTTCCTGTGATTCCTACACCGATTTGTGAGGAAGTTAATGATGATGATCATGAAACTTCGGATCAAGTTACTACCGAACCTCGTAGGTCAACCAGAGTAAGATCGCACCAGAGTGGTACGGTAATCCTGTTCTGGAGGTCATTTTACTTGACCATGACGAACCTACGAACTATGAGGAAGCGATGATGAGCCCAGATTCTGCGAAATGGCTTGAGACCATGAAATCTGAGATGGGATCCATGTATGAGAACAAAGTGTGGACTTTGATTGACTTGCCCGATGATCGGCAAGCCATAGAAAATAAATGGATCTTCAAGAGGAAGACGGACGCTGATAGTAGTGTTACTATCTACAAAGCTAAACTTGTCGAAAAAGGTTTTTGACAAAGTTCAAGGTGTTGACTACGATGAGATGTTCTCACTTATAGCAATGCTTAAGTCTGTCCGAATCATGTTAGCAATTGCCACATTTTATGAAATCTGGCAAATGGATGTTAAAACTACATTCCTTAATGGATTTCTTAAAGAAGAGTTGTATATGATGCAACCAGAAGGTTTTGTCGATCCTAAAGGTGCTAACAAAATGTGCAAGCTCCAGCGATCCATCTATGGACTGGTGCAAGCATCTCGGAATTGGAATATACGCTTTGATGAGTTGATCAAAGCATATAGTTTTATACAGACTTGCGGTGAAGCCTGTATTTACAAGAAAGTGAGTGGGAGCACTACAGCATTTCTGATAAATATATGTGAATGACATATTGTTGATCAGTAATAATGTAGAACTTTCTGGAAAGCATAAAGGAGTATTTAAAAGGAGTTTTTCAAAAGAAAAACTTCAGTAAAGCTATTTACATATTGAGCATCAAGATCTATTGAGATAGATCAAGATGCTTGATAAGATTTTCAATGAGTACATACCTTGACAAGATTTTGAAGTAGTTCAAAATGGAACAGTCAAAGAAAGAGTTCTTGCCTGTGTTGCAAAGGTGTGAAATTGAGTAAGACACAAATCCCGGCCACG
>NW_025239657.1:0-3820 GCF_018294505.1 Triticum aestivum
GGTGGTGGAGAGGGGAGATGGTGGAGGCGGAGGGAGAAGAGAGCAGTTGGGCGAGGATGGGGCACCGGAGCCGGAGCATGGCGGCGGCGGTGGCTGGGGGAGCGGCAGGCGGGGAGAGGCTCGTGAAGATTCGCGTTGGTCAGGGCTGCACTAGGCTGAGCTGGGCTGAGTTGCACACAGAGTGGTGATTTTGTTTTTAACCCTAAAAAGACGATTTTGTTTTTCGTCTTATGCTGTCACATTAATAAACTAGCCACTGCTAAAAAACAATAAACTAGCCTAGAACACTTAGATGAGTTTTCAACCATCAAAAGATAATTTGATGAATTTTCATATTGGAGAAGATAAAAAACATCCCACTAAATCGTATTGATGTTCTTTTACTCGCAAAAAAGTAATCGAGATAAGGCTTTGTAATTGAAATTGATTTGAGGAATAATTATTCTCGCTTCATCTGTAAGGTAGGCACAGTTTTTAGGTATTCAATTTTACTAACGAAATGTGTGTACGTGCCAAAAGGTTGTATATTTTTAGAAACTTCATTCCACGATAAATCTTGTGATATATTTTCAGTGGCATATAAAACACATGTTTCACAACTAAAATTGACGGCCTAAAAACCAGTGTCCCCCGTACGGTTTGGATAGAGGTATTGTAATAATGGTGGGTGCCATAAATAAGAGGACAACGTCACCCTGCTCGGCTGCAACATGACACCATCTACCGGGGCATCAGGCGCTGACTGTCAGCAACACAGGCGATAACCAAAATAGCAACCGAAGCATAATAAATTGAAGGAGAAAAGAAGATCGAAGGGCAAGCGCTGGAAGAGGAAATTATAGGGAGGCATCAAATCGCACGAGTAAGGGTCGGAACCATTTCTCCTTTTGAATGATATCCTAATTTGGGTACACTAGGGGATATGAAGAGTACAAGACAATACCACAACTTTAAAGTGACGTTAATCAGACAAAGAGCAGGAAATTGTGGGCATCAAAAGGGTGATGATAACTGGTCGGGGAAGAATGTGTGAGAAAGAGAGGGGAAAGAAATAAAATGCAATAAATAAACATAAATGCAATGGGAAACAATGAAAAATAGTTTTTGCACTATGAAAAACTAGGGCCAAAAAGATAGAAAATGTAAACTGACTGTCGAATATCGAGGACTCGGCTTACATTTTGCTCACATTTTTGTGTTTCAACGGGAAAATGGTACAATCTAAGCTGCGTGTCTAACGGCTAGTACTCGGCTTCTCACTATAACGTAGCCGTCAAGTTCATCCATGATGGCCACTGGGCAAGCTGTTTACCGAAAACACGATGTAAACCGAGTACCTTATGAGGGCTATGCCGAGCAAAACATCTAAAGCGAGGGTTTTACATACTCGGCGTAAGCTCGCCTTACAACAAAACACTAGGCAACTTATGATTATCATAAAGTGAAATGTTGGCGCCATGGATTATAAAGAGATGAGGGACACCAGTGAGGCGACGACGAGCTTGACGGGCAAGGCAACTAATATGTAACTCTTCTCCATGCTTGATCAAGGCAGTAGCGAGTGTCGTGATTCGCTCGCCACACGGCGCGAGATCTTGGCCGGGGAGAAGAGTGAATTCGAAGAATGGAATGGTGTTTGATTGAGCGAGCAACGGGGGTGACCGGTTCATGTTTGTGCTCGATTCATGAAGCAATAACAACTCTTGTAGTTCTAAGAACAGCATGTAATCTGTTCATCTTCGTTAACTTCAAGTTGAACGCTAATGTACATTAAATGTCGCTGAAATTGAACGACCACGAATAAATTCATGAAAAATAAACATCCTTCACATATATTCAATCATAACACCAGAAGTAGCCTCGGCCAAATGTTGCGAGTCAGATGTGTTTTCACTAGAGATGAAATAAAAAGATTACTACAAGAATTATGGGATTGAACCAATCAACTCCACATCCTACTACAGCACTACTCCTCAGGAAGGAACTAGATCGCCGTGGTGGACTTGTAACAATTACTACTTGTAGTACAGAGTGAAGGCTAATGTGCGCGCAGAAAGGAGGGCATGGGGAGCATGCTCGGGTCCGGCGAGGCGTAGAAGCTGGACCCGGCGAACATGGACTTCTGCGGTGCCGTGGCCGTCGCGTTAGTCTGAGGCTTGTGCTCTGGACGAGGCTTCTTGTGCAAGTCCCAGCGCTCCGCCGAGGACGCGCGGCCAGGGCTAGGCAGGCGCTTGTTGTTGCGGTCATGACAGCCGCGACCTGTGGGCGGGGACGAGGTAGCGAGTTTCTTGCTGTCCCAGCGTTCGACGGAGTCGGCGCGTCCAGGGCTCCCGGCGCTATAAGACGATGCCAAGGACGACGACGAGGACGACATGGTGGTGCGGGGCTTCCTGTATTTCTTGTCCGAGTCCCACCTGTCGACGGAGTCGGCACGACCGGTGCTCTCGCTGCCCGACGATGACGAGGAGGAGCAGATGGAGCTGCATGGCTTTTTGCCCGTCTTGTTCCAGTCCCACCTCTGGACGAAGTCGGCGCGGCCATGCATGGCGGACACCAGCATGGTGAGGACGACACCGTGCGGCGTCGGCAACAGCGGCAGCATCTTGCTCTTGGGCGGCGTCGGGAGGATCGGCAGCATCTCGCTCCTGGGCGGCGTCGGTAGCAGCGGCGGGAGAAGAGCTCCTGCTACTGCCGCCATTGCTGTTCGTGGATCAGCCGCCACAAAGCAATTGCTCTTTGTGCTAATTGATAGAAGACGTGGAAGGAAATCGATCAAGAAATAGATGAGTCCACGAGTTACCTGGGAGCACACATTTATAGTAGCTCGATCACTAGCTGTGCATGTTCCTTCTCGACTCGGATAGCTAGCTACTCTCGGAATCGCATGCGTAGGGGACACGCCACGGAAATGAGGCCGCGCGCCGGCCAGACCGAAACCAGTATTGTTTCTTTTTTTTTTTTGAAATAAGCCTGCAGCCGAGTTGAAATTGCCATGCCTTCGTATGTCCTTGAACCTTTATTTCTTTTCACGGCAATTTCTGTTGCAACTAAGTACTCACATGACAGTTTTTTATGTTGCAATTCCTGTTGCAACTAAATTAATGTGTATTACTCACATGGCAAATGTACAAAAAACAAAGTCTACAATCATGGCCATTTTTTCTTCATTTTTTTTCAACTAGAACAGTGGCCCGCTCGATGCGCGGGCTAGTATTTGTGAAGGTTAAAATTGAAAACTTGTGCGCCTTCTATGTTGACCAACTTTCGTGAGTCCATTATGCACAATATCTTTCAGGAGCTGAATAGGCACACAAATTATAGCATTACATGTTCCTATCCATATGCATCCATCTCCTAGACATCTTGTTTCTCCTTCTCTACACTCATAGTTGTATTGTATGAAAAAAAATGCACATGCACATGTCATATCCAAATCTATATAGATGGCGAGAGAGCATTTTTGCATGACACATTAAAATACTAATTTAATTCATCTGAATCTACTGCAGCTCTAAAGAAGTAGCAAACATCACAAATAATGTTTTTAATAGCCTAGCATTTACTATGAGCTAGACTGGTAAAATATAGGCATAAGACTAAAACACACATATATACTGGGTGACATGGAGAAAAAAATGCAATAATTTAGGTTTGTATGCATCCATGATTCAGAGGCTGAGGGTAATAAAGCTTCCAATTTGTGAAAATTTATATGCATGTGCTAGTTAAAAATGGTATTATGCTGTTGTAGCGTTTCCCGATGAAGTTAACTTACAATTTAGCAGTACTTATTTTTCGATAACGAGTATATATTAATATC
>NW_025239658.1:0-791 GCF_018294505.1 Triticum aestivum
AGATTGTCCGTTTGTACACGAAGTGCATCCAGTTTTTGCCGTAACCCTCTTAACTTTCTTGCACATGCTATGTGGATGAAATGATGATACCATACCGACTTTCAACCTTTTCAGAGTTCCTTTGAAATGCTTTTCAATTTTATGGTCTTATAGCTCAAAATAATTAGTACATGCAAGAAAAATAACAAATGAAGTCAGAAAGGATTGAAAAATGATGATGTGGCTTTGAATGGTGCATTTTGAACACACAAAAAGTCAGGAGTTCAAATAAGTTTTAAAAAATGAAATCCCTTTTTAACAGACGAGTTTCCGTATGAAATCCTGATACTTTGAAAGAGATTGTCCGTTTGTACACGAAGTGCATCCAGTTTTTGCCGTAACCCTTTTAACTTTCTTGCACATGCTATGTGGATGAAATGATGATACCATGCCAACTTTCAACCTTTTCAGAGTTCCTTTGAAATGCTTTTCAATTTTATGATCTTATAGCTCAAAATAATTAGTAAATGCATGAAAAATAACAAATGAAGTCAGAAAGGATTGAAAAATGATGATGTGGCTTTGAATGGTGCATTTTGAACACACAAAAAGTCAGGAGTTCAAATAAGTTTTAAAAAATGAAATCCCTTTGTAACAGACGAGTTTCCGTATGAAAACCTGATACTTTGAAAAAGATTGTCTGTTTTGTACACGAAGTGCACCCAGTTTTTGCCGTAACCCTCTCAACTATCTTGGACATGCTATGTGGATGAAATGATGATACCATGCCAAGTTTCAACCTTTTCAGAGTT
>NW_025239658.1:801-1947 GCF_018294505.1 Triticum aestivum
GTCAGAAAGGATTGAAAAATGATGATGTGGCTTTGAATGGTGCATTTTGAACACACAAAAAGTCAGGAGTTCAAATAAGTTTTAAAAAATGAAATCCCTTTGTAACAGACGAGTTTCCGTATGAAATCCTGATACTTTGAAAGAGATTGTCCGTTTTGTACACGAAGTGCATCCAGTTTTTGCCGTAACCCTCTCAACTTTCTTGCACATGCTATGTGGAGGAAATGATGATACCATGCCAACTTCAACCTTTTCAGAGTTCATTTGAAATGCTTTTCAATTTTATGGTCTTATAGCTCTAAATAATTAGTAAATGCATGAAAAATAACAAATGAAGTCAGAAAGGATTGAAAAATGATGATGTGGCTTGAATGGTGCATTTTGAACACACAAAAAGTCAGGAGTTCAAATAAGTTTAAAAAAAATGAAATCCCTTTGTAACATACGAGTTTCCGTATGAAATCCTGATACTTTGAAAGAGATTGTCCGTTTTGTACACGAAGTGCATCCAGTTTTTGCCGTAACCCTCTCAACTTTCTTGCGCATCCTATGTGGATGAAATGATGATACCATGCCAACTGTCAACCTTTTCCGAGTTCATTCGAAATGCTCTTCAATTTTATGGTCTTATAGCTCAAAATAATTAGTAAATGCATGAAAAATAACTAATGAAGTCAGAAAGGATTGAAAAATGATGATGTGGCTTAGAATTTTGCATTTCGAACACACAAAAAGTCGGGAGTTCAAATAAGTTTTAAAAAATGAAATCCCTTTGTAACAGATGAGTTTCCGTATGAAATCCTGATACTTTGAAAGAGATTGTCCGTTTTGTACACGAAGTGCATCCAGTTTTTGCCGTAACCCTCTCAACTTTATTGCACATGCTATGTGGATGAAATGATGATACCATGCCAACTTTCAACCTCTTCAGAGTTCATTTGAAATGCTTTTCAATTTTAGGGTCTTATAGCTCAAAATAATTAGTAAATGCATGAAAAATAACAAATGAAGTCAGAAAGGATTGAAAAATAATGATGTGGCTTTGAATGGTGCATTTTGAACACACAAAAAGTCAGGAGTTCAAATAAGTTTAAAAAAAATGAAACCCCTTTGTAACAGACGAGTTTCCGTATGAAATCCTGATAC
>NW_025239658.1:3256-3820 GCF_018294505.1 Triticum aestivum
TTCAATCTTTTCAGAGTTCATTTGAAATGCTTTTCAATTTTATGGTCTTATAGCTCAAAATAATTAGTAAATGCATGAAAAATAACAAATGAAGTCAGAAAGGATTGAAAAATGATGATGTGGCTTTGAATGGTGCATTTTGAACAGACAAAAAGTCAGGAGTTCAAAAAAGTTTTAAAAAAAATGAAATCCCTTTGTAACATACGAGTTTCCGTATGAAATCCTGATACTTTGAAAGAGATTGTCCGTTTTGTACACGAAGTGCATCCAGTTTTTGCCGTAACCCTCTCAACTATCTTGCACATGCTATGTGGATGAAATGATGATACCATGCCAACTTTCAACCTTTTCAGAGTTCATTTGAAATGCTTTTCAATTTTGTGGTCCTATAGCTCAAAATAATTAGTAAATGCATGAAAAATAACAAATGAAGTCAGAAAGGATTGAAAAATGATGATGTGGCTTTGAATGTTGAATTTTGAACACACAAAAAGTCAGGAGTTCAAATTAGTTTAAAAAAATAAAATCCCTTTGTAACAGACGAGTTTCCGTATGAAATCCTGA
>NW_025239659.1:0-3819 GCF_018294505.1 Triticum aestivum
GGGGGCCTGGGGATCCAGGTGAGGAATAAGAGCACCTTCCCGCCCATGACCTTTCCCGAGTCCGTCAGAGGCTGGCAGTCGACTTGGTTCTACTGCCAGGTCCAGTCGACGCCAGGGCAGTCGAGTGGACTCCCTTCGTTTACCATGGACCGAGTGAACAAGCCCTCCCCTCTGAAGCTGATTCCGGAGGAGAAAGCCGACGTGAAGATGTTGATGGAGCGCGTGGTGCAGTTGGTTCGGGAGGGGGTGACGGGCATGGATCTTCTGGAGGTCTTCCTCAGGCGTCGCATCCAACCCCTTCAATTCCGGAGCCACTGCATGTGGTTGTACTGTGGGACCGAAGACGAGACTAGAGTCCATCCGGAAGCAGTCGACGACGTCACTCTGGAAAGATGGATGGTAGCCGTTACCGGAAACAAGGACAACCCGCGCGGAGCCAGAAGGATTCCTCCACTCGACCACAACAGCGACCCAAACAATGTACACTTGCTCTGCTCTCCACTGCGCCCTTGTCGTATTCATTTCTGTTAACCCTGCCGACTGGTCGACTGATCCTTGTTTGGGCATCTGCTAGGCCCTCACCGAGCTGTACTCGATGCCCAATGGGGCACAAGCTTCGACTGAGGAAGGTGAGGCGAGCGGGGGCGAGAGCCAGGAAGAGGAGGAATGGGACTCGGATGTTGCAGAGGATGATGACGACGATGATGATGATGACGGCGATGAAGACGACGTCGAGGACGAGGAAGAAGAGGAGGAGGAGGTCGTACCACCGCGCTCAGAAAGGCGGTCGAAGCTTGTCCACGACCCTTCGACCGAACGTGGTAAGGGGGTTGCGACCGCCACTCAGTCGACCAAGCGCCCTCGGACCACCTCTCCGGTGCCGACTGAAAAGGCGCCGAAGCAGCCCAGGGCGGCCCCGTCGAAGCCGATCAAGCTCTTGCCGAAGATGAAGGTGTCCATCCCTACCATATCAGGGTAACCGTGTTGCTCATATTTTCTTATTCTGTGTGAACTTTATCTCTGGTCGACGCTGAAGTTAGTCGACTGATCCTTTGGAGTTGCAGTGCTGCTACTTCTGAAACCTCGGCCCGGGCTGATGACCACGAGATGGAGGATGCAGCAACTTCGAACCCAGGTACTGTATTCTTAACATCGTTCTTAGTCGACTGACTCGCGATCTCTGATCCTGATTCTTCTCCGCAGCTCCACCCAATACTGTTATCAATCTCCCTGATGACGACGAGGATGAAGAACCACTGGCACGCAGGAGGAGTCGGAAAGCGTCCGCCAGTAAGGTGCCTCAGGATGTGACGGCGCCTGAGATTCTGACTGTGGAAGAAGAGAACACCACTCGACACACGGTGTCCTTCGCAAATCCACTGACGAGTGCTCAGCAGCCCTCCCTCTTCACGACGCACCACGTCCCAGAGGACCAAGCTGGCGCAGCGAAGGAGGCAATACGCCAGGCGGGACTCATGATGGAGCAGCTGAAGACCATCCGGGACGCGAGCCAGGCAGCTTATGACGCCAGCTCTGCCCTCCAAAGCAATGTCCAGGTCAGTCGACCGTTGTTTTGTTCTGTTGGATATGCTACCAAAAACTTTTCTTTTCCGGAATTTATAGTAATCACCCACTGGGTGTGTCGAATAAACTCCGTGTTAGCGGGGGAACGCTGAGTGCACCCGCTGGGTGTAGTCCCCAAGGCTAAGGTCGACTGCTGGCAGTCGGCCTTAGGCTTTATGATGTCAATCTTTCTGTCAGTCGACTGGTCGACTGGATTTCACAAACCGGTGGGGGCACGCTGAGTGCACCCACTGGGTGTAGTCCCCAAGTCTAAGGTCGACTGCTGGCAGTTGGCCTTAGGCTTTATAATGTCAATCTTTCTGTCAGTCGACTGGTCGACTGGATTTCACAAACCGGTGGGGGCACGCTGAGTGCACCCACTGGGTGTAGTCCCCGAGACTGTGGTCGACTGCTTGCAGTTGATCACAGTCTTAGAGAATGCATCTCACACACTTTTTTTTTGAGGTCGACTGGTCGACTTTGTCTTCAACAGGATTAGTGGGGGCACGCTGAGTGCACCCACTGGGTGTAGTCCCCGAGACTACGGTCGAATGCTTGTATTCGGCTGTAGTCTTAGAAACGTGTGTTTTTCCCTTTTTCACTCGGAAGTGAATTATATTTGACATTTAGTCGATTGGTTCTTCGCAGAACTCTTGTGATCTTGCGGCTCGTTACTCAGAGCTGGAACACAAGCATACTCCAGTCGAGCTGAGCTTGAAGCTAGTTCAGGAGAAGCTGACAAAGGCAAAGGAGGAGACCGAAGGTATGTTTGGTGAGACCCTGACGACTGCTTTTCCCCTTGCTTGTTTCAAAATCTGATCTTGCTGTAACTTGTAGGTAAGGTAAGGGAGGCCCAGCAGAAGAAAGACCTTGAGCTAGCTGAGAAGATCAAGCTTGCCGACGAGAAGTTAGCTTCAGTCACCAAGCTTGAACAAGACAATACCAATCTGAAAGCTGCTCTTGGGATTGCCAACAAGGAGGTCAGTCGACTGAAAACTGATAAAGCTGCACTGACCGACCAAGTCAGCAAATTGACTGGGAAGAAAACTGATCTGGAGGCCTTCCTGAGTGGACTTGCCAAGAAGCTGTTTCTTATGCTTGAAGGTAAACCTCTATGCTTGGCAGACATTTCCAATTGTGATTTTTCCATTCGACCATCCTATTGACTTAGTGACCACCCTTGCAGAATTTTGTCAAAACTTTGAAGAAGAAACTAGCCGGCTGGAGCCAAACCTCGACCCCGTCAATTCTCCGGTGAACGACGAAGTTGCCATGGAAGTTTTCCGACTGGAGTCCCGTGTTGCAGCTGTCGTGGACTATCTCGCAAAGCTGAAGGCCGCCACATCGCGCATCGACTCGATGCTCTGGCCTGAGGAGACACTTCAGAATGACCTTGAGTCGCTGATGGCCCGCTTGAACACGATCCCTGGTCGAGTGCAGGAGTGGAAGAAGTCCTCGGCTCGGTGTGGTGCAGATGTCGCTCTGTGTCTGGCCCGAGTCCACTGCAAAGATGCACGAGAGGAGAAGCTGGCGGCCCTTCGGGTGGCCAATACCAAGAAGCACGACTTCAGATCCTTTATGGAAACTTTCCTTGCAGCTGCCACTCGGATCGCCGACGGGATTGACCTTGATGAATTTGTTGCACCTTCCAGCCCTCCGCAGGAGGGGTAAAAAACTTCTTCTGGCTCGACGCTTTTTAAATTTGCCTCGGTATGCCGAGTGAAATTGTAACCGACAAACCTTAACAGGCTCGACGCCTGAGCACTTTCGGTTCCTTTAGATGTCGATTCAAACTTGGATTTGGTGCTTGAATACGATTGCCTTCGGCTCGGAATGTCTTTTGCAGGTTCAAAGCAAGGTGCTTGTGCTGCAATCGACTTATTCTTTAGTCCACTTAGACGAGCACTGGGCTGCAGCTAAGCCCCCGAGTGAGAGGGTTGCTCTCCACTCGGTAGGATTTTTGTAACTTAGGCGAGCACATGGCTGCAGCTAAGCCCCCGAGTGAGAGGGTTGCTCTTCACTCGGTAGGATTTTCACAACTTAGGCGAGTGCTTGGACTGCAGCTAAGCCCCCGAGTGAGAGGGTTGCTCTTCACTCGGTAGGATTTTTATAACTTAGGCGAGCACGAGGCTGCAGCTAAGCCTCCGAGTGGAAGGCTGGCTTACCACTCGGTAGGATTTTGATAACTTAGGCGAGCACGAGGCTGCAGCTAAGCCTCCGAGTGAGAGGATTGCTCTTCACTCGGTAGGATTTTCA
>NW_025239660.1:0-3819 GCF_018294505.1 Triticum aestivum
ACGGTCTTGGTGGCGCAAACGATAGAAGCGGTATGCGCCTTTAACCAATCCATTCCCAGAATGAGATCAATGCTACAGGACTTCAGTACGATGGGAGAGACAAGGAATTCCAGTCCTTCGATTTCTACAGGGACGTCGTTGCAAATCATGGAGGTTCGACATTGGCCCGCAGGGGTGTGCACTAATAGTGAAGCATTCATGTCCTCACATTTAATGTCGTGCAAGCATGCAAAATCTTCTGACATGAATGAATGCGATGCACCTGTATCGAATAAAACAGATGCTGGTACTGAATTTACGAGGAGTGTACCCATCACAGTAGCAGGCTGGTCTTGAGCTTCATTCAGATCAATGTGGTTGGCATGAACACGGCCATAAGACTTGGCAATGTTGTTGCGGGCCTGGTTGTTCCCACGGCCAGTTGCTGGAAGGGCCAGTTGATTCTGTCTCTGGTTGCATTCCCTAGCACGGTGCCCTGGTTGTCCGCACCTGAAGCACAACCCATTCTTGGGGGTAGGAACAGGAGCTTGGGGTGGTGGAGCTGGATGCCTCGGCTGCCTAGTTGGAGCAGTCGGCCGACGAGGTGCAGCAAAAGACTGCCTTGGGGCAGGTGCAGTTGGACGGTACATGCTGTTCGGGATCCATATCTTACGCTTCTGCGAGGGCGGGCCCGAAGATGAGCCCGTGTCACGGTTGCGCCTTTGAGAGCTCTGGTGTTGTTGCAGACCAGTCTCGACATTGATGGCCTTGTTCACCAAGGTGGCGAAATCGGCAAAGTCATGCACTAGAAGTGTGAGCTTGATGTCAGCTTGAAGGCCTTCACGGAACTTCTCCTGTCTGCGAGCATCAGTTGCAATGTCTTCTTCAGCATAGCGGGATAAGTCCAGAAACTCCCGCTGATAAGCTTCAACAGTCTTGTTGCCTTGGGTGAGGTTGCGAAACTCACGCTTCTTCCTGTCCATGATTCCCTGAGGAATGAAGCGGGCACGGAAGGCAGCCTGAAAGTCTGGCCAGGAGATGATTGTCCCAACTGGCAGAGTACGCCTGTGGCTGTCCCACCATTGAGCTGCGGGTCCCTTCAGGAAGAAGGAAGCAAAAGTGACATAGCTGGCAGGGGCTACATCAGCAGACTCCATCTCATAGGTAATGTCACGGAGCCAGTCATCAGCATCAAGCGGCTGGGTTGAGCTGCGGTACACACTTGGGTTGAGGCGTATGAAATCCTGCAGAGTTGTTGTGTTTGGATGCTGGTTCATATTGGGGCGAGGAAACTGAGCCATCATGTTTTCCATGAACTGGCGATTCATCTCAAGCTGTTGGATCATACCAGCCATGTACTCAGGTGGTGGTGGGAAGTTGCCACCACGACCACGACCAGCTGGTCTAACCATCCTGCTAATATATAACAGGGGTAGTTCAGTATTGAGAAATTTGCATAGACAAGAGTCATTCATGATGAAACATGCATAATGAAAGGAGCACGACAGATACCACATAGATAGTCGGCATAACTTACAAAAGGGGTCGGACATAGAGTTCAGTACACAGAGTTCAGTACCTAGATTAAGTCATCATAGGCTGCACGCAGGCTCGCGAGTGCATCTAAAACTAATGAGCAAGACTACATCAGTCCCAGGAGGTACTGTGAAGGTAGCTGTAACCTGGCAGCTGGTAGTGAGGCAACGGATAGTCCTCCACGTCAGTGGCCTAGGGGCCGCGGATACTCTGGTGTAGAACCCGACGCTCAGGTGGCAGAAGAGGACCAAGTGCGGGAGAGTAGCCTCCCACCTCTGGCCATCCGACACCGTGGGGCATCACGGTCCTGGCTGGGTAGATCGCAGAACGCGGCAGCTGTCCAGACCGGACAAAGGGGTGCAACCGCGTCAGAGCCCTGTAAAGGTGCTGACGAGTGGTGTACAACTCGTGGCGAAGAGCTCTGTTAGCTCGGTCCAGCCCATCAGCATGCAGGACCAGGCGCTGATGGTGGAAAGGCTCTCGGGTGACGGTGGAGTAGGCGGCAGTGTAGTATCCCTCCGCACCAACGTCAGATGCGATAGGAATGTGCCTGAAAGGGGAAGTGTCCAATGCCTGATACTCTCCACGAAGACGTGTCAGAGCAGCATGAGCCGCATCGTGAACTGCCATCTCGATGGTCACTCCAACACCATGAGCGGTGTGCAACACGGTAGTGGACTCATACTCCCGAGAGTAGAGGTGGACGATGGCACGGTACTGCTCCTGGTTAAAGTCCTGGTACTCCTCGTAGACGGTGTACTCAGGGTGCCAGCGATAACCCAGATAGGTCATCATATCAGCTAGCACAGCAGGTGATCCTGAGGCACCAATGGCCGCAGTGTGGCGCACGACCTGCCTCGTGGGTTCCATCTGAAAACAAAGATGTTTCAATGGAGTCAAATGACAACACGGGCACTATTCAAAATGCTATCCTACAGAATAACTATGTCTTATCCAACTTCGGGGTGAACGTGGTAACGGGATCCTAATGTTAGAGTTAGTAAATTCGTTTAACCCGAGTAGAAAAGAGTTCAGAGTCCCAGAGTAAAGGTCGAGGAGTAAAAGATCCTAGTACCACCCGATGGCGACGTGGGCCCGTAAGGCACACAGCCATGTTAGTAAAAGTTTTGTAGTGACTAGACTCGACTTCGGCCAAGGAGTGTGGAAGGGGGATTCCTACAGGCAGTCGACTCTGATACCAACTTGTGACGCCCCCGATTCAATCGTACACTAATCATGCACGCAAATGTGTACGATCAAGATCAGGGACTCACGGGAAGATATCACAACACAACTCTACAAATAAAATAAGTCATACAAGCATCATAATACAAGCCAGGGGCCTCGAGGGCTCGAATACAAGTGCTCGATCATAGACGAGTCAGCGGAAGCAACAATATCTGAGTACAGACATAAGTTAACAAGTTTGCCTTAAGAAGGCTAGCACAAACTAGGATACAGATCGAAAGAGGCGCAGGCCTCCTGCCTGGGATCCTCCTAACTACTCCAGGTCGTCGTCAGCGGGCAGCACGTAGTAGTAGGCACCTCCGGTGTAGTAGGGGTCGTCGTCGACGGTGGCGTCTGACTCCTGGACTCCAGCATCTGGTTGCGACAACCAGGAAGAGAGGAAGGGGAAAAGGGGGGAGAAAGCAACCGTGAGTACTCATCCAAAGTACTCGCAAGCAAGGAACTACACTACATATGCATGGGTATATGTGTAAGGAGGCCATATCAGTGGACTGAACTGCAGAATGCCAGAATAAGAGGGGGATAGCTAGTCTTATCGAAGACTACGGTTCTGGTCACCTTCATCTTGCAACAGGCAGAAGAGGGTAGGTCGAAGTCCTCCAAGTAGCATCTCCAAGTAGCATCTCATAGCGTAATCCTACCCGGCGATCCCCTCCTCATATCCCTGAGGTAGAGCGACCACCGGTTGTATCTGGCACTTGGAAGGGTGTGTTTTATTAAGTATCCGGTTCTAGTTGTCATAAGGTCAAGGTACAACTCCAAGTCGTCCTGTTACCGAAGATCACGGCTATTCGAATAGATTAAACTTCCCTGCAGGGGTGCACCACATAGCCCAACACGCTCGATCCCATTTGGCCGGACACACTTTCCGGGGTCATGCCCGGCCGCGGAAGATCAACACGTCGCAGCCCCACCTAGGCAAAACAGAGAGGCCAGCACGCCGGTCTAAACCTAAGCGCGCAGGGGTCTGGGCCCATCGCCCTGAGCACACCTGCACGTTGCGTGGGCGGCCGAAAGCAGACCTAGCCTAGTGGCGTTCCAGTCCAATTCGGCGCG
>NW_025239661.1:0-3819 GCF_018294505.1 Triticum aestivum
CGTGAGTGATTCACGGATTGGGGGCTGAAAGGACCTTTGTCCTGACAGCCCTCTGTATGGATCTTTGTGGCGGAGCGACCGGGAAGGTTGAGACCACCTAGGAGAGAGGTGGGCCTGGCCCTGGTCGGCGTCCGCGGTTACATCAAATAACACACTTAACGAGATCTTGGTATTTGATTTGAGTTGGGTCATTGACCTTATACGCACTAACCGCCACGTGGGACAAGATATGGGCAACCGACGTCGTGGTAACAGCCGAAGCCTTCGTGACGTCAGCGACTGAGCGGCGCGCGCCGGATTGGACTGGAACGCCTGCTCTTGTATTAGGGAGGCTAGGTCTGCTTCTAGCCGCCCACGCAATGTGCAGGTGTGCAATGGGCGATGGGCCCAGACCCCTACGCCATAGGAATTAGACCGACGTGCTGACCTCTCTGTTGTGCCTAGGTAGGGCTGTGACATGTTGATCTTCCGAGGCCGGGCATGACCCAAAAAAGTGTGACCGGTCAAAGGGGATCTAGCGTGTCGGGTAATGTGGTGCACCCCTGCAGGGAAGTTTATCTATTCGAATAGCCGTGTCCACGGTAACAGGTGACCCGGAGTTGTACCTTGACCTTATGACAACTAGAACTGGATACTTAATAAAATACACCCTTCCAAGTGCCAGATATAACCAAGTGATTGCTCTCACGCAGGGCGACAAGGAGAGGATCGCCGAGTAGGATTATGCTATACGATGATACTTGGTGAACTTACCATCTACTCTTTTCTACATGCTGCAAGATGGAGGCTGCTAGAAGCATAGTCTTTGACAGGACTAGCTATCCCCCTCTTATTCTGGCATTCTGCAGTTCAGTCCATCGATATTGCCCCTTTACACAGATACCCATGCATATGTAGTGTAGATCCTTGCTTGCGAGTACTTTGGATGAGTACTCACGGTTGCTTTGCTTCCTCTTCCCCCCCCCTTTTACTCTACTTCTCAGACGTCGACCGTCAACGACGACCCCTACTACACCGAGGGTGCCTACTACTACGTTCTGGCCGCCGACGACCAGGAGTAGTTTAGGAGGATCCCAGACAGGAGGCCCATGCCTCTTTCGATCTGTATCCCATTTTGTGCTAGCCATCTTATGGCAACTTGTTTAACTTATATATGTACTCAGATATTGTTGCTTCCGCTGACTCGTCTATGATTGAGCACTTCTATTCGAGCCCTCTAGACCCCTGGCTTGTATTATGATGCTTGTATGTACTATGTACAAAAACGTATTTATAGCTCAGAAAAATGTTTTATCATGCAGAAATTGTATCAACATGTATTGGAAAAAATGTTTTACAAGGTTTTGAAAAATAATAATATTCAAACATGTTTCTGCAAAAGAATGTTAAACATGTAGAATTTTTTTGAACAAATAACAAAAATTTACAATGTGTATGAAAAATTAGACATGTGTTGGAAAAAGAAAAAGAAATAAACCGACAAAGAAAACAAAAGAAAAGCAAAGAAACTCAAAAAGACCAATAAAGAAACAAATAAAACCGAAGTATAAAGAAGAAGAAAAATAAAAACAGAAGAAAACACTGAAAAACGGAGAAAACCGGAAACATAATAGAAGATGCATACGAACTCCGTTTTAATGAGCTTGAGTTTGACAAGAAGATGAACACGAACTCTAAAACCTCTCAAAGAGAAAACACAAATAAGAATAAATAAAGATGATGCCAAGGATGCAATGGTTTGAGCTCTCTATGAACGATACAATCAAGCTACTCACTCGAGAGCCTCCCTCAATAGTACGGAAATCAATCCTATAACCCGGTCTCCCAACTAGCATCATGGGATCGGTAAAATAGAAAACCTATCAAGGTCAAACATTTGCCTTGCGCATAGTCCACTTAAGCTAGACGATGACGATCTTGATCTTCTCAAATTGGACCACCTTTCTTGATTGCGGTGACTCGATGAAGACTAGTGAATTACTCCCCCATACTCCACTATGGGAGTGCTAGTCTTAGGCACATCTTCATAAAATCATTATCACCAAATGGTCGGCAAGCTTCAAGCATATGATCTCTTCGTGATGCTCTTCTTGAACTTGCACATCGCAAGCTTGATGGCAATCACCACTTGATGTCATCCTACATGGATTATATGGGATCTTCCTTTTGATGCAAACCCAGGAAATGATACCTAACCCCACATAGAAACCTCATATATATCATGGGTTAGTACACAGAGTATAATGAACAATGCTTACCATATCATGGGATCACTTGCTCCCACTCGGTACATCTTCTACCTTATGTCATAATTTCTCTTTGCATTAAGATGACGTCTGGAAGGTAAACATGAATATTCACACAATATTCTTCTTCAAGACATGACTGCAATAGGCTCAAACTCTCATAAGATTAATCTTTGGATAACTCGATGAATAACACCTTGGTTATCACATAATCTCCTTCTTTCGACCTTGAAGCCAACATACGGTTTTCGAGCATTGCCTATAGACAAACCATTAATCAATAGGGATTATCATCAATTACCAAAACCAAACATGTGGGCACCATGCTATTTCAGAATTGAAGTCAACGAGCCCAGCTACTCATCGTGGTCGTAACGACATGCCAAAAAAATCAGTTGATAATACAATTTGACGAGCCGAGCAAGTCGTCGTGGCCGAAACACCCCAAAAAATAGGGTGTCGCTATGTGCCTCTTCTTGCGATGCCTAGGTAAGACTCGCCTAAAGGGGGCCCAAACTGGGCCACCCCAGTAACGATGAGATCATGCGTGTTTATATTTTTGTATTTTTTCCTTTTTCCTTCAAATTTTCATTTATGTGTTGTTTACTTTTTTTATAATTCGAAATATTGAGATAGAAAAATATTTATGATGAACACAAAATGTATAACATGAATGAAAATATATATTTAAATGTTAATCATGCACATGATATTTTTGACAATTAAAAAATGTTACACATTTCCAAAATAGATTTGCATAAAAATTAAAAATGTTTACAAAGTGCAACAAATGTTCGTATAATTAGGAAAATATTTCACATATTTAAAAAAAGTATGTCACACCTAAAAAAGAAAAAGAAAAACCCAACAAAGAAAAAGAAAAGAAACCAAAAAAAGAAACAAACAAACAAAACCAAAGTATAAAGAAGGAAAAAAGAAGAAAAACATAAGAAAACGGAGAAAAACGGAGAAAACCGAAAACATAACGTTGAAAAAAACCCTGGAGAAAAAGCAAAGAGAACGGAAGAAAAACCAACTGGACCGATTGAATGCAGGGAGCAGATGCGCAGGAGCTAATGGGCCGGCCCGCTACGGCCGACATATATCCCCCGCCAAGAAAGCAGAGCACCAACGGAAACAGAGCAACCAACCACCGGCGGCCAAGAACTCCGCCAAGAACTCTGCCCCCGTCTAGCAACCTCGCCGCCGTCGTCTCCAAGCTCCTCCCCCGCTTCCTTCCTCCAAGAACCGGAAGCGGTCTTCCCCTCTCCGCCCCCGTCCATCAAGCAGCCTCGCCGTCGTCCCGAGGTCCTGCCCCGCTTCCTCCAAGAATTGGAAGAACTCCTCCCCACTCCGTCCCCAACCTCGCCGGCGTCTCCTCGCCTGCCTCGATCCCCCTATGGCTTCTTTACAGAGTCTACCGGGCGAGGTTCTCACCGAGATCGCTCGCCGACTCACTTGCCAGTCCGACCTCGCCGCCATGGCGGAGGCGGTGGGAGGACCCATCTCTCTCCCAGTCCCCCGTCCTCCTGTCCCGTGGCTGATGATGCCAGCGCGGTTTGTGGCGGATCTC
>NW_025239662.1:0-3819 GCF_018294505.1 Triticum aestivum
CCAAAGTTTGGTTCCTGTTGGTTCTCACACATGTTGACGGTCGTGTGCATCGGTATCAAGTTCTATTTCTGTCGGAATTTCCTTTGACAAGCCGGCTACTAGAGTTATCGTTACCCTAGAAAATGTTGCCCTGGTTCAAAAAAAATTCAAATTCAAATCATCCAAATTTCAAGTAAGATATACATGATATTATTGACAAAAATATTGTCATGGCCTCTTGGATACACATGATTTTTTGCTAGAGAAGGTCGAGGAATTGAATTCCGTATGCCCACCAATTTTTTGCGTTGTTACTTTGGCTGCCCATCGGGGACGAAGCTCTAGTATGGACACTGGGCTCAATTGACCCCAATGCCTTCCAGTATTTGAAGCTAGTACGTCAATCAAAGTTGCGTTTGACCCCAGCCCAAAAAATTAGTTGACCCCAGCCCACCAGCTAATTGTCCAATTGTTTAGTCTCAGCTCATACAATCCGTAAATTCTAGCAAAAATAAAAAAAGTTATCGTGGCGTACAGCTCCAGCACACAAGGCCCAATGCATAAGACGTGCTTAGCCGCTTAGGGTTACAGTCTTTACACACGTACACGTTGACGTTTAGTCTCCAATTCCTTTAGATCTACGCGAAGTCGTGAACAACCAGCCGACACATGCCTCTTCGTCTCTTCGCCATCGTCAGGTCGCCGTCTCATCGCCTTCGCCTATTCTTTTCCCCACCCCAACTCTCCATCCCTAATCCCCAATTTCGAACGGTGACAAACAAGGCGATCCCTAATCTCCAAGGGTGATGCCGGCCAGCCGGTCGCTGCCGCCGCATAATCTGTAATCTCCCTGAGTGTTGGTTGCCCACTTGGCACATGCCCTCCCCGTCGGCAGTCCCGAGGCAGGTACGCCCAGGTCCCTGGGTACGCCAATATCTTTCTCGGTTTCTCTTGGTCTCACGCACCAACAACTAATTCTCTCTGGATGGCTAATTACTAAGTTTTGGTTTATGATTTTGTTGCAGCTAGGAGGCTAGGACTAGAAGGATATGGACAGATTTCTGCTGAAACGAATGGCACCAGAGACTGATCTGGCAGGGATTTTAAGGCCAGTTAGACTAAGGCAAGATCACACATCAAATATTGGTACTACTACTATTATGATACCAATTATATCATTGGCTCTGTGCATATTTTCGCTCTTTATGTTGCCCTTTACCATTGCCTACGGGGGGACTGTAACACCATGATCATCTTTTAATAAAACTCCTATATTCAACGCAAAAAAATGTTATCCTTGGATGTTATTTCTATTGTGTTATAGTGGGCATTTTTTTGGTTTTTCCTCTTTATATTGCTCTCAGCGTGAGTCACGCCATAGCCTGTGCTATAGTGGGCATTGGTTGCCCCAGTGACAATTTTTTCTAGTTTCGTCCCTGCCGTCGGATCTTCGTGCTTGAAAAGACTGCACCCATAGAGGCAACGAGAGAGATAAAAGACTTCAAAACATCAGAAGAACACACTGACAACATGATTTCAAGAGCCAATTTTAAAGATATGTTCCACAGGGAGGGACCGATGGTATCATTTCTAGCCTTTGAAGCAAAAAAGACGGATGACCCCGAACAAGTCTCCAATTATCATAGCAAAATAAAGAATTTATTCGAAACCATGCATGTTATTATATCAACAGACAAATCCAGACTAAAGTTTATTATTATTATTAAGAGTACAATTAATTTCACATAAACATATTTTCTCAGATAAAAACAAACATTATATACTCGAGAAACATCACCTCTGGTGCTACCAAGGCAGTGTTCAATTTAACCAGCATGCACATTTCACTGTTTTCATTGACCAGAGCCCCCACTCCACGCATATCGACAAGCTCGGAGTCCCGCTCATCGATATGATCGTATGCCATATCCCCACAACTGGCGAGCTCATTGGACCGTAGCCCGTCCTCGTCGCCTCGGTAATCCCTGATCATGGCATCACATATGTTGAGGACGCTCACCACAGTCATAATTCGCCTCACACAAACTAAGGACACGCATTGGCACCGTGCCCTTCTTGCTTCATGTGTCTGTTGTCTTGGCGCACCCATTTCGTCCACCGCCGTCCGTTTGTGTCGGCGCGGACAGAAAAATCGGCCCAATGCGTCGACACAAATGGACGCGCGTCTGATTTCGTCCGCCTGCCGACCCATTTCCGGCCCATTTTTGAGCCGGATTTGCGTCGGTGGAGACAAAAGACGGACGCGCGCGCGCTCACCCTCTCTCCTTCCCGGGCGCGTTGGTCGGTGGCACATTGGCTTCTCCACATCAAACAACACACCCTCGCCCGCCTGCTTCATCGCCGACGCCACCGGTCATTTTTTCCAATAGAAAAAGGATACATAGATAGTTCTATCATACACAGATAAAAAAAAGGCCAACTACTCGTCGCTTTCCGACTCCGACTCGGTAATGTCCTCCTATGACGTCTAAATGTAGGCGTCAGCGTGCTGCTGGTCTTCAAAGTCCCACCCCGACGTTTCTCGTAGCTTCAGTTTCAGTTGAGCGGCCTGCTTGCGCGCACGCTTGTCCTCCCGATAGACGGCTCGCTCCGTCCTCCTCACCTCCTCCCTCCTCCTTTGCTTGTAGAATTGGCGCTCATTGACGATGTCCTGCAGAAAGCGTTCGCGCCACACCACCATGGCTTCCATGTCCATCTCGGTGATGGCGAGGCGACGCTGCCGCCTCCGGTGGACACGACGATCCTCGTTGGTGAAAAGCCGCGGGAGAGGCGCGAGATCCTGCGCCGCTGGCTCGACACGTCAGGAAAATTAATATCCCAACGAGGCCTCAGGAGGCACCACGCCGCCGCGTCGTGCGCGCGGGCCGACTCCTCTGCGGTGTTGAAGGTGCCGAGGATGAGGCATTTCTCACCAAACCTGATCTCGGAGGAGAAGGCACCGGAGCGGCGCTCACGGACTCCGCGAAAACTCGAAGCGCCCAGGCGGCGCATCGACATGGTGGCGCAAAGACGGCGAGGCTAGTGATAGGGGGCGAGACAAGTGGGCGGCGGACAGAGTGTGGAGGGAGCGCCTTCTTATAACGAGCGCCAGCCGCGGCGCGCGCGCGAACCTTTCCCGCGCGCTGGAGCGCCGAAACCAGCGCGCGCTAGGCCACTTTTCCCCCACGCGTGCGAACCTTTCCCGCGCGCTGGAGCGCCAAAACCAGGGCGACGGCATGGCAGCTGGCATGATCGAAAGCGCGTGCGGTCATGAAATGGGTCGGCCCGTTGGGCGCACTACCGACCCAAATCTAAAAGAGGGCGGACGGCGGGTGGGCGACAGACCCAAACGTACAAAAAGCGGACAACAACGCCGTCCGTCTGAGTCGGTCCGTTGAAATTGCTCTTAGGAGTGAACCTCTGTCTCCCGTAGGGCCCCATGTGTTTGACAACACATGGGGTGGCCTGTTCAGCACGCCAGTGTGAAAAATCATGACACAGGCATGAGGTAATAGTTAGTGGTCTACTCCCTACGCCTGGGAGTTATCACATCATAGGAGTAGGTAGCTCCAGTAGATAAGTTTCCCTATATTGGATAAAGATCAATGGAACGCCTCGTAGGTGTGAGTAGCGAGTTGCCAAATATATATGTTATACGGAATTAAATTATAGGAATCCTGCTAGCTGAGCAACTGTGATTTTCCTTTTGAGAAGTAAGGAAATGGAATAGGGAGAAGATTTTGCATTTTAGAATAAAGAATCTGCTCAAGATGCTCTATAATATTTCCTGACTTGGGCACATCATTGTTTTCTTTTATTTGAGACGCAGATTGGAGCACA
>NW_025239663.1:0-3818 GCF_018294505.1 Triticum aestivum
TTTCCATGTGATGCTCAACTCAAAATCCTACACCTACCAATCCCTTCGAGTGAAGCCTTTGGAAATCTCATACAGTTCAGTCACTTTCTTCAGTGACAGAGACGAAGTTCTTCTGGTCGCTGATGAATTTGTTCTGACTGAGGAGTTAGGAATTCGTCAGTGCGAATTACCTACACAGTGAGGAACATGATAGCCCTGAGGAATTTGCGAGTCAAATTTCCGACCGTTGCTGTGCTGCGCGCCAGCTGTCCCAAAATATCTTATCCACCTAACGGTCATATCATTGAGGGGCATTTATGTCTTATCATGTCAGGCTGCTCCCTAGGCTATAAATAGCCGCCCCCTATAACCACTAGCTGGTTGGCTGCTCCGAGAGAACTTGACACTTGTCATTTGAGAGCAACCCATCCTCCGAGGACTTTGAGCGAAAATCGTCGAGTGAGGAAAATCCCAAAAAACCCAAACACCTCCAAACCCAAAGTGATTGAGCATCACTGAAGAAATTGATCCTGCGTGGATCCGACGCTTGTTACCTTTGAAGACTGTGCTTCTTCCAAACGGTTAGGCGTCAAGGTCTAGAACATCCAAGAGGAATTGTGGATCGCCGAGTGACCAAGTCTGTGAAGGTTTGGAAGTCACCTGAAGACTTACCACGAGTGATTGGACGAGGCCTGTGTGGTCTTAGTTCAAGGAGAATATGGTGAGGACTGGGTGTCCTGAGTTGCGGCTCAGTGACTGGGTGTCCGGGACTGCGTGTCCTCGAGTTTAAATACTCAGCCGCTCCAACCAGACGTACAACTGAGACAGCAGTTGGAACTGGTCTACCAAATCATTGTCTTCACCAACCTAACTGGTTCTATTTCCTCAACCCTTTCATTTCCTCATTACTGTGTTGAGTGTTTGTTCATATCTGTGTTTGAAGACTTTGACTGAAGACTTTCTCAATTTCCTCAGTTCAATTTCTTTAGTCTGTTTGTCTTCATCTTGTGTTATCCTGTGATTATGCTTTCTGTACTCTGTGCTAGTTTTCATTTCATCATGATGACCATGCTTGTATTCTGTTATGCTTACTTCTGAGTACTTATTCCGCTGCTAATAGTTCTTCGCTAAGGAATTTCCTCACCGGCAAATTCCTCAGTGAAGAATTCATAAAAATCGCCTATTCACCCCCCCCCCTCTAGTCGATATAACGCACTTTCAATTGGTATCAGAGCAAGGTACTCCCTTGTTCTGTGTGATTTTGGTTTAACCGCCTGGAGTTTTAGTTATGTCGACCGCAGGTATGAAGAAAGTGACATGCCCTATCTTTGACGGTCATGATTATCCCAAGTGGAAGGCCATGATGAGGAAGCGCCTCATGGCAAGGAACAGTGAGCTGTGGACCGTCACTGAGATTGGTCTTACTGATCTATGCAAGATGGCGGGCGCTGATGATATTCTCAAGTACACTCGAGTTGACATCGTGGCTAAGGATATCATCTGTTCCTGCCTATCCAGAGATGAATTCAGGCGTATTATGCATCTTGGCAATTCGAAGCTTATCTGGGACCGAATCTCTGATGTCTATGAAGGTCATCGAAGCCGTCATGATCCCTGGTTTGAGGACTTCAAGGAATCTCTCAAAACGATGACTTTCGAACCAGAATCATCATCTTCTGCATCATGTCTCATGGCAAAAGGTGACGAGGTAACCGAATGTTCCTCATCTGAATTCAGTGACTGTGAATCTAATGATGATGAATCTGATGATGATATTAAACCTAGCTATACCAGACTTGTTTGCATTGCCACCAAACAACAACATGCCTTGGAAAAGGTTCAAAACATGCTAGACAAAAGTGATGATATGTTGGGCGAAGAAATGGATCGCACTAAAGCCCTGACTGAAAATCTTCAGAGACTTCAGTCTAGGTTTGATAACCTTCAAAGTCATCTTAACACTCTCTTATCTGATCATGAGAAACTTTCTTATGAATTTCTTCAAAGAAAGCAAGATCTTGAGAAGCTATGAGTGAGTTATGAAGATCTTCAGAAGGAGCGCGATTCATTACTAGCTCAACAAATCAGCGCTTCTCAGGAAGAATTTGTTCCTCCATGCTTAAAGTGCATTGAACGTGAATCTGCTAATTCATCACCTGAATGTTCAAAAGCTTCAACTGTTAAAAATTCTTCACCTGCCTTTGCTATCACTAATTCCTCATCTGAGGACATTGCTAGTATCACTGACGATGCAGGGCTGAAGGAATTGTACACAACAGGCATGTACAAAAGCCTCAAAGGGCATCAGATTCTTTGTGATGTACTCAAAAAGCAGATCCTCAACAGAAACCCTAGGAAAGAGGGTATTGCCTTTGAGAGGAAACTTAATGCTGATGGAACATATTGGAAGCCTGAGCAGTACCCCAAAACCTCATGGGTTGCTGCAAAGGGACCTCCAGTTGATCCATCTAACTTATCTGGCTTTACATGTGAATCTTCTCATTCTTCTGATGAGTCATTTGACTCCAACTATAAACTGTTCAAAAATCAGAATGGTGAAGTATTTGCTAGATATGTTGGGACTAACTGCAGGAACGGTTCCCCTATGAAGAAAATCTGGGTTCCCAAAAGTTATGTTGAAAGTCTTCAGGTGAATGTCCTCATGACACCACCTGTGAAGAATAGGAACCCCAGATCAAACTATTCATATGGACCTAATTCTTCATATGGATCCAAGTCCTCACGTGGATCAAATTCCTCAAATGGATCAAAGTCCTCATATGATTATCATCGTGCTAACAACTCTGTTTCGCAGGGTAGAGCTAAGGGCTATGAATATGCACATTATTCTTCAAATCATTATGTTCATAAGTCCTCCAAGAATTTCTCTGCTTATTCATATGCTTACCCTAACCCCTCTTATGTGAAACAAAATGGTTTGGCTTCTATGCCACCATTCTCGTATGGTGCTCGCAGAGTGATGAACTCTTTGCCACCCCTTCGGATGTGGGTGGTGAAGAAAAAGAACTAATCTCTTTTGCAGGGTCAGGTCTCCAGACGTGCTTTAACGTCTGAAGAATTTGCTGGGGACCTGACAAATGTGCCTGAAAGGACGCAGGCTAATCATGATGAAATGAACTTTCATTTCACGCGTCCTCCTACTGCTATATCTGTTTACTACTTGATGAAATTCATCTGATGAACTTAATATCATATTCTTCATTGATGAAGCATATGAGATTGTAAGTTACACTAATTCATCTGCAGGATGATCAACCCAAAACCACTGAATGGGTCCTCGATAGTGGATGTACAAATCACATGACTGGTGACAAGAATCTTTTGATGGATGCTCCCTTATCACCGTCACATCTGAAGCATATCATCTTTGCTGACAAAGGCAAAAGTCAGGTATTGGGTCTTGGTAAGGTTGCGATCTCTAAGGATAAACACATGGACAAAGTCATGCTTGTTGAGTCCTTAGGATATAACCTCATGTCAGTCTCAATGCTTTGTGATCTTGATATGGTTGTTGTCTTGGGCAAGTATCGTTGTGTTGTGATTATGGAAGCTGACAATTCCAAAGTCTTCAAAGGCTTTAGGAGAGGAGATTTGTATATTGTTGATTTCTCTACAGGACCACAACCAGCCGTGTGTCTACTTGCAAAAGCTTCAGAAGGCTGGCTATGGCATCGACGACTTGGTCACGCAGGCATGAGGAATTTGCACACGCTTGCAAAGAAGAAGCATGTCATTGGCATTGAGAATGTCAAATTCCTCAAGGATCACTTATGCGGAGCCTGTGAAGCTGGAAAAATGACCAAGGCCAAGCATCCAGC
>NW_025239664.1:0-3818 GCF_018294505.1 Triticum aestivum
CGGGTAATTGGCTACTCGGGACCCTATGAGTACGGATTAATCGGCAAGTTAACTGGTTAATCGGATGAATTCTTGAACAGGGATAAAAAGTGGGGCGTCAGAGCATCTACAGCCGAACTTGACAAATCTAGCTCCACAAATGTCGGCGGATGCGATCGGACACATTCGGACGGGACCTCATATTCCCTTCCGGGCATCCACATATCTCAAATCCGGACCCTCAAAATCATGCATATACATGCACATCGATCATGCAACACAATATCGCACGTAAATAGCTATTTTTGGTATCAAGCATAGATATCGTTTACATAAAATTTATTTGAAGTGTCAAACTCAAGTATTGTCTCCTTCGTTGCCATTATAGATCCATATGTGCTCCACAAGATCATTAAGCAGTTGCGTGTGCACCTGCTGATCTCGAAGCTTCTGATGCATCTGCACAAAGTTCATAAGTTGAGCCGCATCTTGATCTTCCGAGATTTCGACTTGTTCTCCGGGTGCTTCGAAATCATGGGTTTGGGCTACACCATCACCCTCATCCTCGACAATCATATTGTGCAGAATAACACAACATTTCATCAGCTGCCGCAAAGTTTCTGATGCCCACATCATTGCAGCGCTCCGCACAATTCCTCAACGAGCCCGAAGCACACCAAATGCCCTCTCCACGTCCTTTCTAGCCGCTTCTTGCATTGTTGAAAAGTGGGTCTGTTTATTGCCACGCGGCTTGAATATGATCTTCACAAATGCCGCTCACTGAGAATAGATATCATCGACAAGATAGTACCCCATGTCGTAGTCTCGGTCGTTGACGATGTAGTTGCATGGCGGTGATTCCCCATTGCAAAGCCTCGTGAACACCAGAGATCGTTGAAGCACGTTGATGTCATTGTGAGAACCGAGCATTCCAAAGAAAGCATTCCAAATCAACAAGTCATGTGATGCCACTGCTTCTATTATGATGGTGGTCCCTCTGGTGTGACCTTGATACATTCCCTGCAGACCTTTGGGGCAGTTCTTCTATTGCCAATGCATGCAATCAACTAATCTGAGCATTCCTGGAAACCCCCTTGCCTCTCAATAGCCAACAACTTCTCTGTATCCTGCGCATTTGGTTCTCTGAGATACTCAGGTCCAAACACCTCCACCATGGCGCGGGCAAACTTGAAAGCAGTCTTTAGGCACGTGCTCTCCTCCATCCTGACCATCTCACCAACGACGTCTGCAGCAGTACCAAGTGCAAGCATCCTCAGAGCAGCCATGCACTTCTGCTTGGCCGAGAAAGAGAGTTGGACGAAGCAATCCCTTCTGAGCTTGAAGTAGTCTTCGTGTGCCTCAACTCCCTCCACAGTGCGCAAAAACAATGGTTTCCCCATACGAAAACGGCGACGAAACCATGGATCATCCGAAAAAGCAGGTTTGGGAGCAAAGTAGTCATTGTGCAGCAGCTTTGCTCCGGACACCCTGTCCCAGTTGATCACTCTTCTCCCTTTGATTGAGCCCTTGAAGTTGAGAATATGCTCCACTTGCCGGTCCATTTCCTCTTGCTTGCTCATGAGCATGATCATGTCCACTTCTTCGTCCGAATTCGACGAATCGAAGAACTCATCTTGAATCATTTGGTCAAGCTCCGTCGGGTCCATACTTCTCATCCCACAAAGCATCAGAATCCACCATTTACCTAACAAAATCACAAAAAATCCGGTCGAACAATGTGTGGAACACACCAAGCGCAAGACGGAGCCGGAGAGTTGCTGGACATACCACGGTGGCGTCCGGGCCGGCGACGACGTCCCCCACAGCGTGGACTGGAGGGCTCTTCCGGAGCTGGTGACGGAGAGCGTGGGAACGCCTGCAGAGCGGGCGCGACGGCAGAGCGCGAGACGGACGATGCGGAGGAGAAAGAAGAGAGGAGATAGCAAATGGATCCGGCTGGTCTCCGGGGTGGATTTGGTGTAATTTCGGGTGGGGTCTGGTTGTCGGGTCCGACGTGACGGGCGTGCTCGGGCACCCCCATATTCCCCCCATATTTGGGCTGGATATGGGGAGTGCCAGTCAGCCCTGGCGTTTGAGGGGCTCGTCTGGGTCAAAAAACCGTGACTGGATAGTGACCGGGCGACCCGCCCGGATGTATGAGGGGGGTTTGAAAGGTCCGGCTGTAGATGCTCTTACTAACCATAAGTGGGGCGTTTTACGACCGTGACTGGGATTGGCGTGGATTGAAAGTGTGTTTAAGCATTTCTATGAAAGCCAGAGGTTTAAAAGGAAAATAATGATAACCATAACGTTAGAGTGTTAATAACAATATGCTTGAGGGCTAAACTACAAATTACAGTGATAGTTTTGATAAATTGAAACAAAATAAGGTCTTATTCGCTTGTTTCGTTCAGCCTAACCTTTAGGGACTGAACAGTAAACGAAGAAACTAATTTGTGAATAACAAGGTAACAAAAGGGACTACAGTATTATTAAATAGCCAAAGAGATAAGGGTTCTCTCTTATCTTGTCAAGCGCACGAACCGACCCGTTCGTTTCTCCGCCACCGCAGCCAGGAGCGAGAACGCCGACATGTTAAACTGCATCTCCGGCCGGGAGGTTCCCCCTCGATCGTACCGGGCACGGACTCTGCTACACATTCGGTCGCCTGTGAATCCCACTGCTAAAAAGCAGTCCGCTGGGATCGCTCGTGTACAAGTCGGACGGATCAAATCCATCCCCGGAAAGAACTCGAGCTGGGACCTGGGATCGCCCTCAAATTCCGTTTATATGATATGATCGATCGATGGCGGCGCAAGTCCCGAGAACTCAACGCAATGGCGGCAACAATTTCCGTGTGCTTCGGCAGGAGGACAAGACCACCGTCCAAAGGGCGGCGGCTGGTGGCAGCGGCGGCGGGCCAGGTCGCACGGTGGGCGCGCCGACACTGCTTCTCGCTCCCAAAACGACAGCGGGCACCAGCATCAGCGGTGACCGAACAGCTAGACTCTCATGGCGACAACGACCGGGACTGCTGGTCCGGGCTGCCGGAGGACCTGCTGCTCAAGGCCATGGCGTTGATGGAGGTCACCGACGTTGTCTGTGCCGGGGCCGTCTGCTCTTCCTGGCGCTCCGCCTACGCTGAGTTCCGCCGCCTCCGCCTCCCCGCGAAGCCCAACCCACCGCCCTGCCTAATGCACGCCAACGCCTGTTGGAACCTAGAGCACCGACGAGGCCTAGATCACTATCACAAAGAGAACCAGAGGTAGACGAAGACACGGGGTTTTTGTGCTGCGCACAGTCTGCAGCTTTTTCTCATTAATCTTCAGATTATTTGTACATCAATTAAGGAACAGAAAAACCTCCACGCTGCCGAGCCTACCGGACGTGCCATCCCACGTCGCCCGTCATGCGCGAGGTGAGTGCGGGCCGAGTCCTACGCTGCATGCCATCCCATGCGCTCACAACGGCCGCACTAATCTAGCTAGCTACTAACTGAAAACAAAGACAGCTTCTACGTATACATGCACACGAGACAGAACCGGTTATTGAGCTAACTGAAAAACAAACTATCCTAACGAGCAAAGGATTACAAGCTCAACAATTCACCCCCTAATCCTTATGCCCAGAGACCACCTTAACGACGCCGAGCTTCTGTCGCAGCTCAATGAACTTGATTCTACCCAGCGCCTTGGTGAGAACATCGGCAAGCTGTCGTTAGTGCCAACATGGTCGACATCCACCTTGCCATCTTCAATGCATTCACGAATAAAATGATATCGTATGTCAATGTGCTTACTTCTTTCGTGATGCACTGGGTTCTTGCTGAGCTCGATCAC
>NW_025239665.1:0-3818 GCF_018294505.1 Triticum aestivum
TGTGTGTGTGTGTGTGTGTGTGTGTGTGTTTATAATTATGCGGGAAGGAATTACTTGTGAATTTTGTGGAATGGGTTGATTTGGAGTTGGCAGAATTACTAAAGGAAAGCATTGTCAAAGCTTTTGAAAATGTATGAAGAGGAGAAAGGAGGTAGAGTTAAGGGTAATCTTGTGAATGCTGAAACAAATTTCAAGATTACTAGAGAGAAAGGAAACAATAGATCGAGCTCGTTAAAGTGAATGATGAACTTCAGAAAGTGGTGAAGGAACAACCGAAATTAGCCCCAAAGGCCCAAAATGAACAGGCTTTTATTCAGGTGAAGGCAGAATTGGAGCAAAATAAGTTTCTTGATGAGACAACTATAAATTTCCATAAAGTGATGAGAATCAAATTATAAAAAGAAAGGGATATATAAGCTGAAGGAGGAGCAGAAGAACCTTAAATAAAAGTAGGTGTCCAGTTCAAAGGCAGAAAAATACATGTCAAAGTTGAGAAAGATTAAGGAAATTTGTGATGGATGAACATGTGCAAGTGTTGCTAAACCAAGCTCAGGTTGAACAATGTGGTGGCACACGTGCTCCCAAAACCAGTTGGGAGCGACCCAAAAAAATAGAAGACTAAAGCCAACTGAATACAGACGGACAAGATCATGAAGTGGCATTGGCCATTGGGTACTATGGGTATTAGCTACAGCTAAGAAAGAATGTCACCATGATTGGGGGCACACCAAAGAAAACAATGGAGTAGGAAAAGGGCCACACATGTCACTAGAAATTTGCAGGAGTGGCGATGAAACCTTGGAAGCAGTTTTGCTGACGAGAGCGCTGCCATTCGAACCCAGTATTCATCCATAGTTGCCATGTATGTCTCTCTATCTCCACCTGGTTCCAAATGTGCTCCATCTCCAAGGAGTATGTCCCCAAATATATTCTTCCGCGCCCATTCTGTTCCGCCCGAAGCAAACCAGCTCCCTTAACTAATGGAATGAGACAAATCATGTGTCTCCATTTCAAGAAATAAGCGACAACTAGCAGATTTAGAGATTTCAGTTGCACATTTTTTTGTTAGGCAAGACCTAGGTGTTTCAGTTTCTCACTTGATTCACCATAGCCAACGGAAGCAAGGAGCCAAGGACTACTTATAAAAGCAATAGAAATGGGGGCCAGAGGAGAGCAACAAGCTAGTCTAGTCCATTTCTTGAGAATACCAGCCCGGGGTCGGTTCTCATAAATTGGATGGCAGTACTCACAATCAATGGGCTGAGATGGTTAGTTCTGCCATTGTTGGGGAAGAAGTTAGCCGGATCTTTTCTGGTCTTGCCACCTGATGAAGCTATGTATCTAGGGTAGGGTCATGGACCTGTCTAAGCTACCCTACCCAAGGACATCTCTAGAAGAAACTACTTGTCAGTCGACTTAAAGGTGATCCATTCGACTGACTCGAGGACACTCGACCATGAAGCTAATCACTCGACTATGAAGCTAACCACTCGACGGTCAGGAGATCTGAAGTCACTCTGCGTGTAACGGTCTGTCATAAGTAGCCTTTATGGTCTTCATAGCACTTTATGAGGGCGTTACCAGTAACCCCCTGACTTAATGTACTTTAAACCCTGCATAACTGAGGGCCGGAGGGGTCTGGCGAACTCTATATAAGCCACCCCCCTCCTCAGTGTAAAGGGTTCGCACCCCTGTAACTCACACGCATATAATCCAGTCGACCGCCTCTGGGCACCGAGACGTAGGGCTGGTACTTCCTCCGAGAAGGGCCTGAACTCGTAAAACTCTTGCGTGTACAACTACTCCATAGCTAGGATCCTGCCTCTCCTTTAGTACCCCCCTACAGTACTGTCAGACTTAGAACCACGACAGTTGGCGCCCACCGTGGGACAGGTGTCTTAGCGACTTATTGGAGAAGTTGCAGTTTTTTCCGATCTCCTTCATCATGGTTTCAGGCGGAGTTTTGGTTGAGGGCCACGAAATCCGTCTCGGCGCGCTCACGTTCGTTGCCGACGACTCTGCCTGGCTTCAGGAGGCTCCGCTCGACGTCGACGCACTCCCAGTCTGCGGAGCGACGCACTTTCCCGCATGCGTCCGTGGCGTCCTCCTGCGGCAACCGTCGACCCAGTATCAACCGGTTTTCGTGTCATCCTCCCTCCCAACTTCCCGCCGGCGCAAGCGCTCCGGTCGGTCGAGGCTTCAGCGGTGGATGAGGCACGCGGTGGCTCGCCAGTCGACCATCGCCCAAATTGCGGCAATCGAGCCCGACGAATCTCTCTGCGGCATGTTCGATCTGTCGACTGGCTCCGCAGAGACCACATCCGAGTGCGACAGCAGCGATCCAGCGGCGGAGGTCCTGATGGTCAATGGACCACATGGTCCCCCCGGCTTTCCCGGTGCGGAGGGAGGCAACGGCAGAGGCGATCCGTCGCACGTCCATGAAGAGTACCTTCCCGAGCCCCTCGATTCGCTGCAGAGGGAAGAACTTCGCCGCCGGAACATGGATGCACTTCACACTCCTATTGTTGGAGAAACCCCTGAGGCTCGCACCTTAGAGGACGCGCGCTTGGCCAACCTGGCTGAGCGCGCTCGACTGGAGAACCTTCAGCGAGCACTCGACGAGCGTGCGTGGCAACGGGTCCCGAACTCCAGTCGACGTCAGCTCTTTCCACCTCCGACTCAGATATATCGAACTCTGATTCAGAATTTAGTAGCTGCAGCCCGTATAGCAGAGTCAATTCAGCCTTTCCATTCAGAGGCTAGCAGAGGCTTGATGCAGATCAGAGATTTGCTCCGGGCAGCAAGAGATCAAAATTCAGCTGTATCCCAGTCGCGGAACAGGATTAACAGCAAATCCATGGCTGCGAATACAGTCCAGTCGGCTCATAGCCCCAGATCGCCCCCAGGCGTGAAGGGCATGGAGACCGGCACGATCAGTACAGGAACCGTGAGCAGTATGATCACCGATTCGATCGCGATGATCGACGTCGAGTGCCCACCCCTCCCCCAAGGGGTGGATCCTACGCACCTCGAGTACAGGATGATAGACGCCAGCACAGTGGCAGGCGAAGAATTCTAGTCGACCCCAGGGAACCAGGCTTTGATGCGAGGTCCATCATCGTTCAAGGTCTGGTCGACCGGAACAGAGCTCACAGAGAGGGTCACGACAGAGACGTACCCACCAGCAGCCGAGTGCATGTCTCTGGACCAGAGTGTTTCAGCAGAGCCATCAGGGCCGCGGTGATTCCCCCCAACTTCAGGTTGGCGACTGGAGTCAGTAAATTCAATGGTGAGTCTAAGCCTGATACTTGGCTTGAAAACTATCGAGTGGCTGTCCAGATCGGCAGCGGAAATGACGAGGTGGCCATGAAGCATCTGCCTCTTATGTTGGAGGGATCGGCCAGAGCATGGTTGAATCAGTTGACACCCAGCAGCATTTACACGTGGGAAGACCTTTCCCGAGTGTTTGTCAGAACGTTCGAGGGAACATGCTAGCGACCAGCAGGACTAACTGAGCTGCAATCTTGTGTGCAGAAGTCGAATGAGACTTTGAGAGATTACATCTAGAGATGGATCACATTGCATCACACAGTAGAGAATGTATCTGATCACCAGGCAGTCTGCGCCTTCAAGGAAGGCCTGAAATTCGGTCGAACCAGGGACATGTCTCTGAGTCGAATGATGGAGATAGCCACCAAATATGCCAATGGTGAGGAAGAGGATCGGCTCCGGAGTGGCAAGCACAAGTCGGTCGCCCAGGAAACCGGAGGAGGGAACTCCAGTCGGAAGCAAAAACAGAAAGCCGAGCCAGCTACTCC
>NW_025239666.1:0-3818 GCF_018294505.1 Triticum aestivum
ACCGCCCTTCGGCCAACTAGCCAATAATATTCCCCAACCCCCCCCCCTCCTGTCGCCCTCCACTCCATTGGCTCCGCCAAAGCCGCCCTCCCCGCGGCGCCGATACGTCGGTGCCATGGTTCATCGAGGGGACGCACGGCCATCCTCTCGCTCCCACAGTACGCTCTCGTAGACTGTCGTCCTCTAGTCATGCCGCCACCGCTGGCTATGTACTTGTGGAGGCGCATGGCGGTCAGCGCCGCCACCGCTGGCGACGTTCGTCTGGAGACACACGGTGGTCAGCTTCGACCATGGTATGCGCATTCTAGACTGACTCCCCGTTCATGTCGGTGTAGAGCTGAATGTTAGCTGATAGACACTGTTAATCTCACTGTTTGCCGAAGTAGTTTACAGTCAATATGCTCTGCTTAAGAAGCTTACTTGCCCTGTTTTGCACTCAATCTTCTTAGTTGAGATGGCATGCCAAGGCCGATTAGTTGCTAAAATATCATGCCATATATTTATTGTGACGTAGATTGCCATGGTCTAGTAGCCAATCTGTTAGGTGAAATAGCTCTACACCGTTTTATACTCGATCTTTGTTGCTGCGATGGCCTTCGATAGTTTGATGGCTGTGTGCTTGGCCTCATTGACTGCTAAAACAACCTGCCATAATTTAGCACTCAAATCTATTTGCTGAATTAGCTTTACATATATTTCGTTACTTAGATCTTCTCGTCCAAATATCTTGCCATAGCTATAGACATCGACCTATGTATTTTTTTTCTGGACTTCATAAAAAAACATATATGTTTTTCCTGTAATATCTAGTAGAAGAACTAATTTGTATGTCTAACAGATGGACATGACTTGGATAACTTCTGCTCGAAGATTCTCCGCTGCATATGTCGAGGGGGTTGAAAACTTCATGAACTTTATCAGATCTGAGTATGGTGGGCCGAAATCAGATGTGCTCTGCCCATGTGGTAGTTGTATGAATTCAGTTACAAGACCCCAATCAACTATGTAAAATCATCCACACTTGTATGGGATGTCGGTCACATATACTAGGTGGGTTCATCATGGTGAAACTGTGAACGTCAATGTTATTGACTACGTGGAAGCAACAGATCACCATCTTGATCTGCCTGATGCTCAGGTGGAAGAGGAGGAGGAGGTGGTGGTAGCGGAGCCAGTGAGTTTGACCAACATTGAAACAATGCTACAAAATGCTCGTGCATTCCGTGAACTTTCACCTGCAGAAGAAAAACGGTGGGCCCGCATGTTGGCACAATGCAACATGGCAGTCACCCCAGGAAATAAGCTGTCAGTATTCTCAGCTATGGTCACCTTTCTTCAGGTGAAGACATCTGAGCGGATGACCAACAAATCGTTCGATGGATGTTGGCTGCTTTCCGCAAATATTTCCCAGATGCGTCTGAGCTGCCACACACCTACAATAAAATGAAGAATTTCCTTCGTGCAGTTGGAATTGGATATGATATGTTTCTAAGAATAATTGTGTTCTGTTCCGTAAGAATTACACCAACTTAAGTGAATGCCCGAAATGCAAATCATCAATATGGAAAGATGGTGATGCTGTGAAGAGGATTCCTCATAATGTTCCGAGACATTTTCCAATTATACCAAGATTGCAGAGGTTGTTTCATGATGCTGAAACAAGAGAGGATGTACTATGGCATTCTAGGAACCAGGAGTACAGAGATCAGAATGTAATGAGCCATCCATCTCATGGTAGTGAGTGGAAAACATTCAATCATAAACACAAAAAGTTTGTTGCTGACCCGAGAAACATTAGACTTGGCTTAGCTTGAGACGGATTTAACCCATTTAGCCACCAAAGCGCCACATATAGCATGTGGCCAGTGCTTGTTATCCCTTACAACATGCCTCCAAATGTCTGCACCAAAGAATCAAACTACATGATGGCCTTGCTCATCCCAGGTCCAAAAGTCCTGGAAAGGATTTTGATTTGTTCATGGAGCCTCTTGTGGAGGAACTTCAACAGCTATGGAGGGGTGTTCTCACTCGAGACCTATATAGCAGCCCACCATCTGAACTTTTTCTGCGTGCTGTTATAATTTGGTGCATCCATGATTATCCGGCTTTGGGAACTATGTCATGGCGAACGACACATGGTTACAATGCATGTGTTCACCGTGACAGGAATCCGCTGTCATACACAATACTTAGCAAGATCAACTTAATTGGACACCGTCGTTTCCTTGCTAAGGACAAGCCGCATCCTAGAAAATACCGAAGACATGTGTTCAATGCAAAGCATGAAAACCGTGATGTGCCAAAGAGGCTCACCGCCAATGAGTTGCATGTGGAATTAGAGAAGGTAAGGCATATTACACCAGGAAACCATCCTCGTAATGGTAGTGGGAAAAGGAAGCGTGACAGGGAAGAAGAGAGATTATTGTTTACCCGTAGGTCCACTTTGTGGGACTTGGAGTATTGGAAAGATTTGGATCGGCGGCATAATCTTGATGTGATGCACATCGAGAGAAATATACGTGACAACATTATCGGCACACTTCTTAATATTGAAGGCAAGACAAAAGATACCTTAAAATCTAGGATTGATTTGACACACCTGGTTATCAGACAGGATTTGTAGGTGCAAGATGAAGGTAAACCACGGGATATGGCACCAGCTGTGTACGTCTTGGACAAGGTAAAAAGAAAAGAATTCTGCGAGGTCCTATCACGTGTGAGATTCCCACATGGATTTGCTTCCAACCCTGAAAGGAGAGTCAATGCAGATGGAACCAAGGTACAAGGGTTGAAAACTCATGACTGCCACGTCCTACTTCAAAGGGTTTTACCTGTTATCCCTAGAGGACGGGGCCGCCCTGACTTATACAGAGCAGTTGCAGAGTTGGGACAATTCTTCAGGGAGCTCTGCAGTAGAAATATCAGGATAGATGCTTTGGAGCGTCTTAGAGACAAGATACCAACTATCCTATGCGACCTTGAGAAGATATATCCTCCATCCTTCTTTGATGTGATGGTGCATTTGGCTATTCATCTACCTGATGAGGCACTACTTAGAGGTCCAGTACAGTATGGTTGGATGTACCCTATTGAAAGGCAGCTAGGCACTTTCAAGGGCTATGTTAGGAACAGAGCTAGACCCGAGGGTTCCATTGCAGAGGCCTACATTGCTACAGAAGCGTTCACATTCTGCTCAAAATACATTGAAACAGCTGATCAGCTTAGCAAAGAGGTGGGTGAAGACAATCCCGGGCTCAATGTTTTCGATTATTCTGTTCGAGTTACAGGGAAGATTTAACAAGAGGACAAACCTAAAGATTTGGACAAAATGGTTTGGTATGTGTTGAATAACTGTCCTGAGATACTACCTTATATCAAGTAAGTGCTAAGAACTGGAGCTTATACATCGTAATCTACTAAACTTGCAACACATTCTTATATATTTAGATGTTTGACGCGATCACTATGTTGTGTACATCTACAAAAAGGAGTTACTGCCACAAAATCCAAGAAACATTGACAAACTGGTTATGACAGGATTTGCGAAATGGTTCAAGAGCCATGTAAGCTTTTGAATTGCACTGTCAGTTTTTTTAATATATTGAGTACATAAGATGATCAGCTTGTCTATTTTCTAACCATAGGTTAAGAAGATGTGGGAGGATGGGCAGGTAGTTGATGATGCCCTTTACTCACTAGCAACGGGTCCTGATACTCGGGTAAGACATTATGAATCTTGCGTTGTTGGAGATGTGCGCTACAACACCCTTGCACGAGATGAAGGCAGGAAGACACAAAACAGTTCCATCATGAGCACG
>NW_025239667.1:0-3818 GCF_018294505.1 Triticum aestivum
GGGCGCTCCGTACCAGGTGGCCTTGGCGGGGAGCCAGCCGGGGTTGTAGGATCTGGCGGCGGCGGTGTCGTAGTTGGCCGCAGAACGGACGGAGGTGACGAGCACGGAGAGGAGTGCCACAAGCACAAGAGCAATGGCGTTGGTGGAGACGCCAGCCATTTTGGTCGACTATGAACAACCTTCTTACTAACCTTGTAAGATGTGTACTACTCCTGTTTGATTGTTTGTGTTGTGAACTTGTGATGGCTGGACAGGATGACATTGCCAGGGCATTTATAGGCAGGCCAATAGGCAAAATGAGGTGAGAACGACGAGTCGGCGCAAGTTGCCGTTGCATCCGACGAGACGACTACGCGTATGGCGTGTTTAGGACTACAAGCTCACATGGCTACGGAGGGAATCATGGAGGAATGCAGGCCCGCGCGTATGTACGACTATATATAAAATCACATGCTAATCATTTGGGCGCACAGGTCAAGTTGTTGATTGTAGAGTAGAGGAAGTCAGACCACCGTTATGCCATAAGATCAGGACCCACGTTATCTCCTCCTCAAGTTCTAAGGACACCAAAACATACGCCACCAAATGTCTGTGGACACGTTTGAACGTGTCTACAAACATGAATAGGGGTGGAAACCATCCAAAGCAAGTCATCAAATTTTCGGCAATTTCCTAAAAATATATATAACAAAACTAAACCAAATCACTGTCTCTAGTCACTTTGACAAATGTATCTAGATTAATAACAATACGACCATACAATATAATTCGAAAGCACTTCTCGAAATATTTTAAACAAGTTTTAAAATTTCATCGATCCCAAAAGAGGCCTTCATCTCAAACTTTCTCTCCTCTCCTCAAGCTTGAACTTCTCATAGGTAATTGATCTAGTTGCCATGGCCACTGAGCTTCACCAAACAATGCATCATTGTGAAGGGCTTCCACTCGTCCTATGGTAGAATGCACACTCTAGACAATGACATGATCGATAAGCTGCAATATTGAGCAAATGAATTAAATGACCAACAAGTAGAGCAAGCAAAACTTACGAGCTCTTTGAGCGACGCTCCCCTTTGCCACCTTGCCCACCCTTGTGTGTACACACCACAATACTTGTTCACCACATTTTGAATGACCTGCCATCGATGGAGCAGCGACCTTAGTCCCTACCATGGATCACATTCATGTCGTAGGGTGCTTACTGCTTGTGCTCATTGAAATAGACACGCACACTTTGCTAGAATGCCGCATTATGCTTCATGCCTTGAAACTGCACACTTGTGGCCAACCACACACCACACATCCCATAAAAGTTCTTCCTCCTTCACTGAGTGCGCAACCATCGTGTTTCCTTCAAAGTGAACAACAACAACGTGAAAATATTCTGCTATATATGGCATTTGGCCGAACACTTGCAGGACATGGCGTCCGCCTTGGACGGCGACGGAAGAAGCGGATCGTACTTGGGCGCCGGCGGGATCTGGGTTGGAACGACGGCGTAAGTCAAGGTTGGCAACTGTCTGACTAGAGTGATGGAGGTCCAACAAGGCTTTAGTCGTGGCCTGGGCAGTACAACGACGACATTGGATAGTGAGGGTTCGGATATAGAGCATAGTGGGAGGGACGAATTGGGGAAAAGGGTTCCAAGTGGGACATTTGGTTGGGCCGGCGGTGTCGGAAGTGTACGTGGCAGATGTCCAGGCTCATCTAAACCCCTCTATGTGTTTTGCTGGTTTGTGGCACTTTGGATACCCGGAATGTTATAGAAAAAATTGACGACTGATGTTGGATGGCAAAAAATGTACGGAATGTCTGGTACAAAAATTTATGAGCGGTTTGGTGAACCGCGTTGGAGTTGCCCTGATTCATGACATTCCAAATCGCATGTTGGCAAGAATGTATGCACCACAATTTTGCTAATCATTTCCAAAGAAGGTCATGGCTGGATATGAGTCGACCATGTAACTAAATTCACTATTGGAATCTAGAAATTTTCCTAGCAATAGGTTGTTTTCCGAGTGCAAGAAAAAAAATGACCTTAATCGAGTTCCACAAATAAAACAATAGGCAAAAGGACAACACACAACAAATCACATTTTTGTCGAGATCCTTCCACATGGCACTAGGAAAACACAATATTTGCCAAGATCCCTCCATGTGGCATAAATACTAGTAAAGTCATATATGCAAGACACATTAATATTTGGAAGAAAATTAATTGTACATTGATATTCGGTAAGATATAGATTAAACTTTAATTATGTGACTAGCAGAGACGATGATATTTCCTACGATATTAGCTGCATGCTAAACATGTTGAGCACTCAACATTGGAGCAATATAGGTCGTTGGATTGACATGATTCAAAAATTGAGATTGATTGAATCTGCTCCTTTGGGTATTTTTATATTGTTATAGATACCATATATATGGAAATTCTTATTTTTGTACCACGCCAGATTTTGCCAATCCTAGTCATAGTTTTATAGAGAACTAAATTCCTAAATTTTGCATGTGCCCATGGCAATTCTCTAAATTTCCCATCTTTTCAAAGAACAAAGTCCCTAAATTTTTCATCTTTTTAAACAACACAATCCCTATATTTGCCATCCTTTTATATAACAAAACCCCTAAATTTGCCATATTTTCAAAGAACAAAATCCCTAAATTTGCCATCCTTTTCAAATATGAACATTCCTTCCATGTTCCTACTACAGAATACCAAAAGTCACCATGTTTGTTAGATCATGGTAAATTTATCTTGTGGAATTTATGATAGGCAGCATGGTAATTATATTAATTAGACCACGTTAGTTTTGTTGTAGGTAGCAGGGTACTTTTATTACCATGACAGTTTTTTGTATGTAGACCATGCCAATTTTATTATTTAGTCAATGTCAATTTCATTAATTAGACCATGATAGTTTTATTATTGGTAGCTTGGTACTTTTATTATTTAGATCATGTCAATTTCATTATTTAGATTATGTCAATTTATTAACTAGGTCATGATAGTTTTATTGTAGGTAGCATGGCATTGTACTTTTTCGATCATGGTAGTTTTATTGTAGATAGGATGACATTCTTTTATTAATTAGAACATGACAATTATTAAGTAAATAATGGTAGGGTTTTATAGGTATAATGGCAATTTTATAATTTATACTATAGCAATTTTACTAATTGGACCTTATGGAAATTAGTTACTTTCTTTCAGTATTTTTTCTCACATGGAAATACTCTAGATGTGACAAATCACATGGCACATTCATATCTTTTGCCCTTCCAATCATGTATGTTTTATGTCTTTTTTAAAATTATATGGCAAATTAGTGGACCATGGCATTTTGCAATTGTAAAATTTCCACGTCACCATTAGATTCATTTCAATTTTTCTCTTCTTTCTAGAGGACAATTTTTCTAAAATTTTGCCATGCTACAAATTTTAACTATTTGTAAAATCCACACTTTTGATTTTTTGGAATTGAAAATTTTCCATTTTTGCTATGTGATAAGTACAACTTTTTCAATTTTTTCCATGTTTCCTAGAGAACAAAAACTATCTAAATTTTCTCGATACATCAGATTTTGCTATCTAAATAGGTGGCAGTGTTTATGCTTGATATGGCGGCAAGTTTGTTTCGTCCAAGATGGCAATCTGTTAGTAACTTTTTTAACACGAAAAATTTGCTTCGTATAAGGTCGAGCTTGTTAGTAATAGAAGCCATTTTTTATTTACTTAAGCACTGATGCTTGTTCGTACAATAAAAATAATCAGTGGTACTTAAGAAAATAATGGTCTCTTTTTACAAATAAAG
>NW_025239668.1:0-3818 GCF_018294505.1 Triticum aestivum
ATATATATATATACATGTACAGGTTTTTCCTGATTTAATAAAGAAAATGGTTGTTCCTAAGAGTAATGTTTACGTTGTGCTTGGTGAAGCAGGTACTTTGTTGTTATTGACGATGTGGACCGTCTAGAAGTGTGGCAGGCTATAAAACGTGAATTCCCTAAAGAAGGCCACGGCAGCAGAATAATTGTGACCACAAGCATGCACTCTGTTGCGGCTGAATGCAGCTGGGGCAGTCATGTGTATACAATGCAATGTTTGGACAAAGATGAGTCAGAAAAAGTATTCTGGGAATCGGTTGGTAAAGAGAATCAGACACCTGCCCTAGAGCGGGCTTCAGAAGGCATCATCACGAAATGTGGAGGCTTACCTCTGGCGCTTATCAGCGTAGCCAATTATTTGCGTCGACGAGGACGAACCGAGAGTCAAGTGGCAGGAGGACTCACAACAGAGCACTGCAAAAGTGCTGCCTGCACGCTCGGAGACAAGATACTAAAAGGACAGGATTCCGAGTTCTTGAAAATCAATAGAGCGCTTCTCCAGTGCTACAACAACCTTCCAGACTATGCCCACCAGAGCTGCTTGCTTTATGCCAGCGTGTTCCCCAGAGGCCGCCCAATTAACAGCAAAGTTCTGCTTAGAAGATGGATGAGTGAAGAGTTTGCTGCACATGGCACTGTCAGTGATGAAGAAGGTGTCAGAAGTTGTTTACAGGCCTTCATTGAGCGGTGTATCGTTGAACCAGTAGAGATAAAAAATGCTAGGGTAGCCAGGTGCAGGGTTCACAGCATAATGCTCGAGTTCATCATCCACAAGGCCGTCTCAAAGAAATTTGTTGCTCTGGTTGACAAGGATGAGCTCCTGTCCAACAATGGTACTATCACCAATGTTCGTGTCCGCGGACTCTCTGTTCAGGATAGCACCAAGGAAGGAATTGATGATGCTGTGTGTACTGCGAGGGGTATTGACTTATCTGTTATTAGGTCACTAACAATCTTCGGAAGCCCTCTTCTTGACCTCCGAGCCTGCGAGTTACTGCGAGTTCTAGATCTTGAAGGTTGCAAAGGGGTAAACAATGATACTGTTCTTGAAGACATATGCAAGCAGCGGCTTCTCAAGTATCTCAGCCTGAGGGGCACTGATGTTGACCATCTTCACCAAAAAATAAAGCACCTAGTGCATTTGGAAACACTGGATATTCGAGAGACATCGGTGGAAGTCGTGGCCATTGAGGTCATCAGGCTACCACTGTTAGCTCACCTGTTTGGCCGTTTTGAGCTACCCCATGGAATCACCGAAGAAATATCAAAGCAAAGCAAATTGCAGACTCTTGCTGGAGTCGTGGTTACTGAGGCAGACAAAAGTTTTGAAAACATTATACTTCATGCCCGAAAACTGAGGAAGGTTAAGATCTATCAAGCAACATCATATTCCTCCAACAGCTGCAATAGACAGATGAATCCAGGTAGCATTTCGCCCTTGCCGCTTAACGAGCGCTTCACCGGTAGCACAGCTCTCCAGATTCTATCAATTGATTCAAGTGACTTGTCTCAAGAGTTGATAAGTTTCCTAAAGGCTCCCTGTGCAATTACATCTATCAAACTACGGGGCCAGCTGGACATATTACCTGCTACTCCTACCTTAACGGAGCTGTCCGATCTAAATAGGCTACTACTTATCTCAACTGGTTTGAGCATTGAAGACTTATCTGCACTGCAAAACTTACCTTGCTTGGAATATCTCAAGCTAGCAGAAGAAGATGGGGATGGGTTTCGGGGCAGCAGCTTCGTTGTGAAGAGTGGTGGATTCCCAAGCCTGAGGCGACTGTGCTTCGAAGCCCCAAGGCTCCCACAAGTGCAAATCGAACAAGGATCCATGAAGTCTCTCACCATACTTGACCTACTTTGCCCAGATCCAGTTATTCGAGAGCCTCGTTTGGGAAGACATCTCTGTAGTTTCATTCAGCTGGAAACCAGGCTTGGTGTGGAAGGCGTATCGTATCTTGAGAATCTCAAGGAGGTGATCCTCCATCACTCTATGAGCGAGTCAAAAGTGCAAGCTTGGAAAGAGGAAGCGATTGGGCACAACAACAAGCCATCTGTGAAGAGGCAACCACAACCAACCATCCATGCGGCACGCCATGAGATGCAAGCAAGGATCGACAAGAGGAAGAACCCGGACGGCGGAAAGGGCGAGAAAGATGACAAGCTGAAGAAGAAGAAGTGAGACGACGACAAGTGACTTCGATGCCAGGGAAGATGTCATGGGCGAATTTGTTACGAGACTCATTCCCAGCCCTCGGTGCTGGTGTATTTTGTGTGCTGTCCATCTGGCGCTGTTGACAGCCCAATTTTATTTCCCTTGCAGTAGATATCCTCTTAGAACTTTGTGCGAGTTCTTGCTAGCCTTGTCGGCGGCAAGTCTGTGCTAAACCTCTGTGTGGGGTGAACTTTATGTCTGTTCCGTTATGTCTGTTTCCCTTGCAGTGGTCTTCTGTTAGCTATTTCTTCAGTTCAGAATAAGCAGGTCCGTGCCGTCAGTGAGCTTACTGTTAGTTGTTAGCGGCCACAACTGTAACTGTTGGATGGCCCGATGTAGCGCAGGGATGGCCGCGTCGTTGAGGCTGTTACCTCTGCCGCTGCCGGCAGTGTATGAATTTATTTGATGCAATCGACAGCACAAGTAAACCTATAGCCATGCAATTCTATAATCAAATATCTCAAACGAGCACTAAGGAAGTTGACACAAGCAACAGCAACAAGAATTGTCGTATAATACGCTCACTATGACAGATTTGGGCAACTGCTTCTCGAGCTTAAACCAAACAGGTAAGCAAGAGACCGTACGTGCGTTACTTAGGACCACGCGAATCACTTGGTTAAGTGTCAAAAACAGCCAATTCAGAAGTAAGCCTCCTCGGTCAGTCAAATACGATAGTCTGCAGTCGAATTAGCACTAGTTTAAACATCTCACCTGGAGGTGGCTTCTTTCTCCCCTCCTTGGAACGGCGATCTAGCACGCAGAGCGCCTCCTCGGGCTCGGCGACTCTCCGCAAATACATCGAGTCCCCGCCGCCTCCATCGCCGCCAGAGCTAGGGTTTGCTCGGCGCATGTCCTATCTTACTAGTCTATGTATGGGCTGCCATTTTGCAATGAAACCTTTCCAATTCATTGCGCTTAGTGTCGCTTTCCTTCCAACAGAAAAATGAGCCCATAACTTCCAACTGAAAAAAAGAGCGGCCCATCCATACTTTATGTCGTCCAACGACTCCAATATTCATTTCTCAAAAAAAAAACGACTCCAATCTTCAATCCCTCAAAAAAAAATGACTCCAATCTTCAGCTACCACGAGTCTAAAACTAATCCGCTTAACAAAGAGAAGAAGAAAAAATCAACGCAATGCACCGTACGAACCAGGAAGTTTTTTTGAGGCAAGAGGCGCTTGCCCGGGCTTAAACTGAGGCCCTTACAGAACCAACATCTCAGGTCTTAAAGGTACGTAATACAGGAACATAAAGATACATTGCCATAGGCAAACGGGCGGCGCAGCGCCGAAGTACGGCCAACATACGGACTCCTATCTGGGTAGTAGAGGGTGGCGCCCAACGGATGCTCTCTCCATGAAGCTCGTCGAAGATCAGTGCACTTTGCCTGTATCCTTGTTACGAGCTCCTCCACGCCTCCTCTGTCCTGAGGTCTTGTAAGTAACTTCCACAGCTGCAGGAAGGACGCAATTTTATATAGAAGGTCAGCCGGATGTCGGATAATTTGTCCCTCTATTAGAGCTTTGTTTCTAGTAGTCCACAAGGCCCAAATGATC
>NW_025239669.1:0-1539 GCF_018294505.1 Triticum aestivum
CTTTTCAATTTTAGGGTCTTATAGCTCAAAATAATTAGTAAATGCATGAAAAATAACAAATGAAGTCAGAAAGGATTGAAAAATGATGATGTGGCTTTGAATGGTGCATTTTGAACACACAAAAAATCAGGAGTTCGAGTAAGTTTTAAAAAATGAAATCGCTTTGTAACATACGAGTTTCCGTCTGAAATCCTGATACTTTGAAAGAGATTGTCCGTTTTGTACACGAAGTGCATCCAGTTTTTACCGTAACCCTCTCAACTTTCTTGCACATGCTATGTGGATGAAATGATGATACCATGCCAACTTTCAACCTTTTCAGAGTTCATTTGAAATGCCTTTCAATTTTAGGGTCTTATAGCTCAAAATAATTAGTAAATGCATGAAAAATAACAAATAAAGTCAGAAAGGATTGAGAAATGATGATGTGGCTTTGAATGGTGCATTTCGAACACACAAAAAGTCAGGAGTTCAAATAAGTTTTAAAAAATGAAATCCCTTTGTAACAGACGAGTTTCCGTATGAAATCTTGATACTTTGAAAGAGATTGTCCGTTTTGTACACGAAGTGCATCCAGTTTTTGCCGTAACCCTCTCAAGTTTCTTGCCCATGCTATGTGGATGAAAGGATGATACCATGCCAACTTTCAACCTTTTCAGAGTTCATTTGAAATTCTTTTCAATTTTAGGGTCTTATAGCTCAAAATAATTAGTAAATGCATGAAAAATAACAAATGAAGTCAGAAAGGATTGAAAAATGATGATGTGGCTTTGAATGGTGCATTTTGAACACACAAAAAATCAGGAGTTCGAGTAAGTTTTAAAAAATGAAATCGCTTTGTAACATACGAGTTTCCGTCTGAAATCCTGATACTTTGAAAGAGATTGTCCGTTTTGTACACGAAGTGCATCCAGTTTTTACCGTAACCCTCTCAACTTTCTTGCACATGCTATGTGGATGAAATGATGATACCATGCCAACTTTCAACCTTTTCAGAGTTCATTTGAAATGCCTTTCAATTTTAGGGTCTTATAGCTCAAAATAATTAGTAAATGCATGAAAAATAACAAATAAAGTAAGAAAGGATTGAGAAATGATGATGTGGCTTTGAATGGTGCATTTCGAACACACAAAAAGTCAGGAGTTCAAATAAGTTTTAAAAAATGAAATCCCTTTGTAACAGACGAGTTTCCGTATGAAATCTTGATACTTTGAAAGAGATTGTCCGTTTTGTACACGAAGTGCATCCAGTTTTTGCCGTAACCCTCTCAAGTTTCTTGCCCATGCTATGTGGATGAAAGGATGATACCATGCCAACTTTCAATCTTTTCAGAGTTCATTTGAAATTCTTTTCAATTTTAGGGTCTTATAGCTCAAAATACTTAGTAAATGCATGAAAAATAACAAATGAAGTCAGAAAGGATTGAAAAATGACGATGTGGCTTTGAATGGTGCATTTTGAACACACAAAAAGTCAGGAGTTCAAATAAGTTTAAAAAATGAAATCCCTTCGTAACAGACGAGTTTCCGTATGAAATC
>NW_025239669.1:1635-3817 GCF_018294505.1 Triticum aestivum
TTCAATTTTAGGGTCTTATAGCTCGAAATACTTAGTAAATGCATGAAAAATAACAAATGAAGTCAGAAAGGATTGAAAAATGACGATGTGGCTTTGAATGGTGCATTTTGAACACACAAAAAGTCAGGAGTTCAAATAAGTTTAAAAAAATGAAATCCCTTTGTAACAGACGAGTTTCCGTATGAAATCCTGATACTTTGAAAGAGATTGTCCGTTTTGTACACGAAGTGTATCCAGTTTTTGTTGTAACCCTCTCAACTTTCTTGCACAAGATATGTGGATGAAATTATGATACCATGCCAAGTTTCAACCTTTTCAGAGTTCATTTGAAATGCTTTTCAATTTTAGGGTCTTATAGCTCAAAATAATTAGTAAATGCATGAAAAATAACAAATGAAGTCAGAAAGGATTGAAAAATGACGATGTGGCTTTGAATGGTGCATTTTGAACACACAAAAAGTCAGGAGTTCAAATAAGTTTAAAAAATGAAATCCCTTCGTAACAGACGAGTTTCCGTATGAAATCCTGATACTTTCAAAGAGATTGTCCGTTTTGTACACGAAGTGCATGCAGTTTTTGCCGTAACCCTCTCAACTTTCTTGCACATTCTATGTGGATGAAAGGATGATACCATGCCAACTTTCAACCTTTTCAGAGTTCATTTGAAATTCTTTTCAATTTTAGGGTCTTATAGCTCAAAATACTTAGTAAATGCATGAAAAATAACAAATGAAGTCAGAAAGGATTGAAAAATGATGATGTGGCTTTGAATGGTGCATTTTGAACACACAAAAAGTCAGGCGTTCAAATAAGTTTAAAAAATGTAATCCCTTTGTAACAGATCAGTTTCCGTATGAAATCCTGATACTTTGAAAGAGATTGTCCGTTTTGTACACGAAGTGCATCCAGTTTTTGCCGTCACCCTCTCAACTTTCTTGCACATGCTATCTGGATGAAATGATGATACGATGCCAACTTTCAACCTTTTCAGAGTTCATTTGAAATGCTTTTCAATTTTAGGGTCTTATAGCTCAAAATAATTAGTAAATGCATGAAAAATAACAAATGAAGTCAGAAAGGATTGAAAAATGATGATGTGGCTTTGAATGGTGCATTTTGAACACACAAAAAATCAGGAGTTCGAGTAAGTTTTAAAAAATGAAATCGCTTTGTAACATACGAGTTTCCGTCTGAAATCCTGATACTTTGAAAGAGATTGTCCGTTTTGTACACGAAGTGCATCCAGTTTTTACCGTAACCCTCTCAACTTTCTTGCACATGCTATGTGGATGAAATGATGATACCATGCCAACTTTCAACCTTTTCAGAGTTCATTTGAAATGCCTTTCAATTTTAGGGTCTTATAGCTCAAAATAATTAGTAAATGCATGAAAAATAACAAATAAAGTCAGAAAGGATTGAGAAATGATGATGTGGCTTTGAATGGTGCATTTCGAACACACAAAAAGTCAGGAGTTCAAATAAGTTTAAAAAATGAAATCCCTTCGTAACAGACGAGTTTCCGTATGAAATCCTGATACTTTCAAAGAGATTGTCCGTTTTGTACACGAAGTGCATGCAGTTTTTGCCGTAACCCTCTCAACTTTCTTGCACATTCTATGTGGATGAAAGGATGATACCATGCCAACTTTCAACCTTTTCAGAGTTCATTTGAAATGCTTTTCAATTTTAGGGTCTTATAGCTCAAAATAATTAGTAAATGCATGAAAAATAACAAATGAAGTCAGAAAGGATTGAAAAATTATGATGTGGCATCGAATGGTGCATTTGGAACACACAAGAAGTCAGGAGTTCAAATAAGTTTTAAAAAATGAAATCCCTTTGTAACAGACGAGTTTCCGTATGAAATCCTGATACTTTGAAAGAGATTGTCCATTTTGTACACGAAGTGCATCTAGTTTTTGTCGTAACCCTCTCAACTTTCTTGCACATGCTATGTGGACGAAATGATGATACCTGGCCAACTTTCAACCTTTTCAGAATTCGTTTGAAATGCTTTTCAATTTTAGGGTCTTATAGCTCAAAATAATTAGTAAATGCATGAAAAATAACAAATGAAGTCAGAAAGGATTGAAAAATGATGATGTGGCTTTGAATGGTGCATTTTGAACACACAAGAAGTCTGGAGTTCTAATAAGTTTAAAAAATGAAATCCCTTTGT
>NW_025239670.1:0-3817 GCF_018294505.1 Triticum aestivum
CTCTTGGCGGAGTCCGTTGGGGTCGGGGTGGCCGGAGTTGGCGCCGGCGACGACTTTGGCGGCCACCGGGGTTCGGTCGAGGATGAACTTGGCGCTAGAGGGGTCGGTGAGGCTCGTGGAGTGGCTAGCTAGGTGCTGTGGGACTCGGTGAGTAAGATGGACACCATCTTGTGGCCGGAGTGTGGTCGGAAGCACGTCGGCGACGAGGTCCGCGACGGCGCGTGCGGGTGAGCTTGGTGCGCTCGCTGTGGTGCACGAGAGAGAGAAAGAGAGGAAGGGGAAGTTAGCCCAGCTCACTGCGGTCTTGATGGAAAGGACGGCGTGGTCGGGGACGAGCTGCTGCGGCGGCGACGGCGAAGGGGATCTCCGGCGATGGCGGTTCGGGCGAGGTTGGTGCGGCGGCTTCGAGGCACGCAAGCGCTCGGGGCTCGGCTAGCTCGAAGGAGTAGAGGACGGCGGAGCTTCTGGACACGGTGGCTCGGCGTGGAGACGAAGGGGAGCACGGCTACGGCGGAGGTGCGGCGACGGTGGCGTCGGCCATGACGTGGGAGCGCGAGGGAGAGGAACTGGGGGCGAATGGAGGTGTCCAGGAGGGTCGGGGCGCGACGTGGAGCTCATCCAGGCCATCAGGGCGGCGAGAGGGGGAGGCAGGGCGGCGTGCAGCTGCGTGGCGAGCTGCGGTGCCGCCGCTGAGCACCTTGGCTGCCTGCCTGGCAAGCCAAGCAGCTCGCTGGAGCGGTGGCCGGGCTGGGCCGGCCAGGTGGGCTGGCTGGTGGGCCTGCGGTGGCGCCAGGTAAGTTTTCCCCTTTTTTTCTGTTTCTGTTTTTATTTAATATATATCTGCAACTTTGTTGAATTTAATAAAATACCTAGGCAACTTCAAAAATCACCAAACTATTCCTGGCCCATAGTTGGATTATTTCCAACATTAAACATTTTAGTTTGGAGATATTTGAGCATTTAAATGTTTTATATTATTTTAAATGCCCAAATTCAAATATTTATGATTTAATTCAAAAACCCTAGGATGGCCTAGGAAAATGTGCACCACTTTTGGCAGAGGTTCTGAACCAAGACAAAAATGATGGGCATTTTAGAAGGGCATTTCAGGTTCATTGAAAAATTATTTTAGTAACCCTAGTTGGTTTCAGAGGGGACTGGGGGTTCTGTCATCCCCATTTCAAGTTTCTGATGAAAGAGTAAACATGATGCAACACTCTAATGCATGACTAGCTAGGGTGTGACAACTCACCCCCACTCAAAAGAATCTCGTCCCGAGATTTGGGTCCCTCCGGGAAGAAGGCGGGATATTCAAGTTGAAGACGATCCTCCCTTTCCCAGGTTGCTTCATCTTCAGAATGGTGCGACCATTGAACTTTGAGAAACTTGATATTCTGGCATCGGGTGGTACGTTCGGCCTGATCGAGGATACGAATGGGGTACTCTCGATATGTAAGATTATCTTGGAGATCAAGCGTTTCGTAGTCCACTTCACGGATAGGATCCGAGAAGCAACGCCTGAGTTGAGAAACGTGGAAGACATCGTGGACCCTGGAGAGGTGCGGAGGTAGTTCCAATTGGTAGGCAACTTCTCCTCGTTTGGCGAGAATGCGAAAAGGTCCAATGTAACGAGGAGCCAATTTGCCTTTGATACCGAAACGATGGGTTCCCTTCAGAGGGGTGACCCGAAGATAAGCCTTCTCGTCAACCTCGAAAGTCATAGCCTTATGTTTTCGGTCATATTGACTCTTTTGACGGGATTGGGCTGTTTTCAACTTTTCACGAACGATACGAACTTGTTCTTCTGCTTCCTGAATCATATCCGGGCCAAAGAATTGTCTTTCCCCGGTCTCTGACCAGTTAAGGGGTGTTCGACACCGTCGTCCATAGAGAACTTCAAAAGGGGCTTTACCCAAGCTAGATTGATAGCTGTTGTTGTAAGCGAATTCGGCAAATGAAAGGCACTTCTCCCAGTCCATTCCAAATGAGATAACAGAGGCTCGAAGCATGTCTTCTAGAATTTGGTTGACGCGTTCCACTTGACCACTCGACTGAGGGTGGAAAGCGGTGCTAAAGGAGAGACGAGTTCCCATAGCATTTTGGAAACTTTCCCAAAATCGAGAGGTGAAAAGACTTCCTCGATCCGAGTTAATTTCCAAAGGAACACCATGGAGGGACACTATTCGGGAGATGTATAAGTCTGCCAGCTGACTAGCGGTTATACTCTCACGAACAGGTAAGAAATGGGCTACTTTGGAAAGACGATCGACCACGACGAAAATAGCATTATTCCCTCTCTTGGTCCTGGGAAAACCGGTAATGAAATCCATACCAATTTTATCCCATTTCCATTCAGGAATAGCTAAGGGTTGAAGGGTGCCAGCAGGCCGTTGATGCTCTGCTTTTACACGACGACAGACGTCGCAATTAGCAATATACTGAACAATTTCTCTCTTCATCCTAGTCCACCAGAACCTCTGGCGTAGGTCCTGATACATCTTAGTACTACCGGGATGAATGGTGAGAGGAGATTCATGAGCCTCCTTAAGGATCAACTGCCGTAGATGCTGGTTCTTGGGAACCACTAGACGGTTCTCAAAGTACACAACACCATGATCATTTGTGGAGAAACAACTAGCACCTCCGCTAGCAATGTTCTCTTTGATTTTAGATATTCCCTTATCTCGCTTTTGGGCAGTGATGATTTGATCCGTAAGAGTAGGTTTTGCTACCAAGGTGGAAAGAAAACCTTGAGGAACAATGTGAAGGTTAAGCTTCCGAAATTCCTCATGGAGAAGCGGTTGACTTTGTTGTAACATCAGGTTGTTACAATAAGATTTACGACTTAGCGCATCAGCCATGACGTTGGCTTTCCCTGGGGTGTAGGTTATTCCTAAGTCGAAGTCTGTGATCAATTCAACCCAATGTCTCTGCCTGAGATTCAAATCCGGTTGGGTGAAAATGTACTTCAGACTTTGGTGATCAGTGAATATTTCGCAACGATTACCGAGGAGGTAATGTCGCCAGGTCTTAAGTGCATAGACTACGGCTGCAAGCTCTAGATCATGAGTAGGATAATTCTCCTCATGTGGGTGCAATTGCCGTGAAGCGTAGGCAATTACGTGTCGATCTTGCATGAGAATGCAACCTAGTCCTTGTCGCGAGGCGTCGCAGTAGATAACAAAGTCCTTGGAGAAGTCTGGCGGTACCAGCACGGGAGCAGAGGTCAGGCGTCTTTTCAGTTCCTGAAAGCTGTGCTCACATTGTGGAGTCCATTCGAACTTCTTATCTTTCTTGAGGAGTTCGGTTAGAGGTTTGGCAACCTTGGAGAAATTCTCGACAAAGCGACGACAATAGCTCGCTAGGCCTAGAAAACTCCGAACTTGCTTGACCGATTCAGGTGGAGTCCAATTAAGGACGGCTTGAACTCGCTCGGGGTTAACAGCAATACCTTTACCAGATATTACATGACCCAGATAGGTCACTTCTGACAACCAGAATTCACATTTCGAAAATTTGGCATAAAGGCGATGCTCTCGAAGTTTCTTCAACACTAGCCTTAAATGTTCGGCATGTTCTTCCTCGTTCTTGGAGTAGATGAGTATATCATCGAGGTAAACAACGACGAATTTATCCAAATACTCCATGAAGATTGAGTTCATTAACCGAGAAAAGGTGGCTGGAGCGTTGGTTAAACCGAAGGACATGACGGTGTACTCGTATTGGCCATAACGAGTAACAAAGGCCGTTTTAGGAATGTCCCCGTTTCTGATTTTTATTTGATGGTAGCCCAACCTCAAATCCATCTTGGAGAAGA
>NW_025239671.1:0-3817 GCF_018294505.1 Triticum aestivum
CTTGCAAGGCTTATAATGATGTGTATTACTGAGTGGGCCCAGAGATACTTCTCCGACAATCGGAGTGACAAATCCTAATCTTGAAATACGCCAACCCAACAAGTACCTTTGGAATCACCTGTAGAGCACCTTTATAGAACCTATGGCCGAGGCATAGGGAATGACTTTCATTCTTTTTCTATCTTCTGCCGTGGGCTGAAGTGGAACCAGCCCCTAGTGGGCTGGGCGCCCCCCCATGGACCTCCCCCTTGCGCCTAGGGTTGGAAACCCTAGGGTGGGGGGGCGCCCCACTTGCCTTGGGGGGCAAGGCACCCCCCTTGGCCGCCGCCCCCCCTCTAGATGGGTTGTGGCCGGCACCCCCCCTCCCAGGGGGCCTATATGAAAGGGGGGAGGGAGGGCAGTAGGATTACAGCCTTGGGCGCCTCCCTCCTCCCCTGCTACACCTCTCTCTCTCGTAGAAGCTCGGCGAAGCCCTGCCGGCATCCCGCTACATCCACCACCACGCCGTCGTGCTGCTGGATCTCCATCAACCTCTCCTTCCCCCTTGCTGGATCAAGAAGGAGGAGACGTCGCTGCATCGTACGTGTGTTGAACGCGGAGGTGCCGTCCGTTCGGCACTCGGTCATCGGTGATTTGAATCACGGCGAGTACGACTCCGTCATCCACGTTCATCGGAACGCTTCCGCTCGCGATCTACAAGGGTATGTAGATGCACTCCTTTCCCCTCGTTGCTAGTATACTCCATAGATGCATCTTTGTGAGCGTAGGAAAATTTTAAAATTATGCCACGATTCCCAACAGTGGTATCAGAGCCAGGCCTATGCATAGTTACTATGCACGAGTAGAACACAAAGAAGTTGTGGGCATTGATGTTGCCAATTCTTCTTGCCGCTACTAGTCGTTTCTTGTTTCGGCGGCATTGTAGGATGAAGCGGCCCGGACCGACCTTACACGTACGCTTACGTGAGACAGGTTCCACCGACTGACATGCACTAGTTGCATAAGGTGGCTAGCGGGTGTCTGTCTCTCCTACTTTAGTCGGAACGGACTCGATGAAAAGGGTCCTTATGAAGGGTAAATAGAAATTGGCAAATCACGTTGTGGTCATACGTAGGTAAGAAACGTTCTTGCTAGAAACCTACAAACCACGTAAAAAACATGCAACATCAATTAGAGGACGTCTAACTTGTTTTTGCAGCAAGTGATATGTGATGTGATATGGCCAGAAGATGTGATGAATGATATATGTGATGTATGAGATTGATCATATTCTTGTAATAGGAATCACGACTTGCATGTCGATGAGTATGACAACCGGCAGGAGCCATAGGAGTTGTCTTTATTATTTTGTATGACCTGCATGTCATTAATAACGCCATGTAAATTACTTTACTTTGTTGCTAAACGCGTTAGCCATAGAAGTAGAAGTAATCGTTGGCGTGACGACTTCATGAAGACACAATGATGGAGATCATGATGATGGAGATCATGGTGTCATGCCGGTGACGAAGATGATCATGGTGCCCCGAAGATGGAGATCAAAGGACCAAAATGATATTGGCCATATCATGTCACTATTTGATTGCATGTGATGTTTATCATGTTTTGCATCTTATTTGTTTAGAACGACGGTAGTAAATAAGATGATCCCTTATGTTAATTTCAAGAAAGTGTTCACCCTAACTGTGCACTGTTGCGAAGGTTCGTTGTTTCGAAGCACCACGTGATGATCGGGTGTGATAGATTCTAACGTTCGCATACAACGGGTGTTGACGAGCCTAGCATGTACAGACATGGCCTCGGAACACACGCAATACACTTAGGTTGACTTGACGAGCCTAGCATGTACAGACATGGCCTCGGAACACGGAGGACCGAAAGGTCGAGCATGAGTCGTATAGAAGATACGATCAACATGGAGATGTTCACCGATCTTGACTAGTCCGTCTCACGTGATGATCGGACACGGCCTAGTTAAACTCAGATCATGTTTTTCACTTAGATGACTAGAGGGATGTCTATCTGAGTGGGAGTTCATTGTGTAATTTGATTAGATGAACTTAATTATCATGAACTTAGTCTAAAATCTTTACACTATGTCTTGTAGATCAAATGGCCAACGTTGTTCTCAATTTCAACGCGTTCCTAGAGAAAACCAAGCTGAAAGATGATGGCAGCAACTATACGGACTGGGTCCGGAACCTGAGGATCATCCTCATATTAGACAAGAAAGATTATGTCTTAGAAGCACCGCTAGGTGATGCACCAATCCCAGAGAACCAAGACGTTATGAACGCTTGGCAGCAGCGTGCTGATGATTACTCCCTCGTTCAGTGCGGCATGCTTTACAGCTTAGAACCGGGTCTCCAAAAGCGTTTTGAGAAACATGGAGCATATGAGATGTTCGAGGAGCTGAAATTAGTTTTCCAAGCTCATGCCCGGGTCGAGAGATATGAAGTCTCCGACAAGTTCTTCAGCTGTAAAATGGAGGAAAATAGTTCTGTAAGTGAGCATATACTCAGAATGTCTGGGTTGCACAACCGCTTGACTCAGCTGGGAGTTAATCTCCCGGATGACGCGGTCATTGACAGAATCCTCCAGTCGCTTCCACCAAGCTACAAGAGCTTTGTGATGAACCTCAATATGCAGGGGATGGAAAAGACCATTCCTGAGATATATTCAATGCTGAAATCAGCGGAGGTGGAGATCAGAGAAGAACATCAAGTGTTGATGGTGAATAAAACCACTAAGTTCAAGAAGGGCAAGGGTAAGAAGAACTTCAAGAAGGACGGCAAGGGAGTTGCCGCGCCCGGTAAGCCAGTTGCCAGGAAGAAGCCAAGGAATGGACCCAAGCCCGAGACTGAGTGCTTTTATTGCAAGGGAAGTGGTCACTGGAAGCGGAACTGCCCCAAATACTTAGCGGACAAGAAGGCCGGCAACACCAAAGGTATATGTGATATACATGTAATTGATGTGTACCTTACCAGTACTCGTAGTAGCTCCTGGGTATTTGATACCGGTGCGGTTGCTCATATTTGTAACTCAAAACAGGAACTACAGAATAAACGGAGACTGGCGAAGGACGAGGTGACGATGCGCGTCGGGAATGGTTCCAAGGTCGATGTGATCGTCGTCGGCACGCTACCTCTGCATCTACCTACGGGATTAGTTTTAAACCTCAATAATTGTTATTTAGTGCCAGCTTTGAGCATGAACATTGTATCTGGATCTCGTTTAATTCGAGATGGCTACTCATTTAAATCCGAGAATAATGGTTGTTCTATTTATTTGAGAGATATGTTTTATGGTCATGCCCCTCTAGTCAATGGTTTATTCTTGATGAATCTCGAATGTGATGTTACACATGTTCATAGTGTGAATACCAAAAGATGTAAAGTTGATAACGATAGTCCCACATACTTGTGGCACTGCCGCCTTGGTCACATTGGTGTCAAGCGCATGAAGAAGCTCCATGCAGATGGACTTTTGGAGTCTCTTGATTACGAATCATTTGACACGTGCGAACCATGCCTCATGGGTAAGATGACCAAGACTCCGTTCTCCGGAACAATGGAGCGAGCAACCAACTTATTGGAAATCATACATACCGATGTGTGCGGTCCAATGAGTGTTGAGGCTCGCGGAGGATATCGTTATGTTCTCACTCTCACTGATGACTTAAGTAGATATGGGTATGTCTACCTAATGAAACACAAGTCTGAAACCTTTGAAAAGTTCAAGGAATTTCAGAGTGAAGTTGAGAATCAACGTGACAGGAAAATAAAATTCTTACGATCAGATCGTGGTGGAGAATATT
>NW_025239672.1:0-3816 GCF_018294505.1 Triticum aestivum
GTTACTCTGTTCTTATGAACTTAATACTCTAGATGCAGGCAGGAGTCGGTCGATGTGTGGAGTAATAGTAGTAGATGCAGGCAGGAGTCGGTCTACTTGTTATGGACGTGATGCCTATACACATGATCATGCCTAGATAATCTCATAACTATGCGCTTTTCTATCAATTGCTCGACAATAATTTGTTCACCCACCGTAATACTTATGCTATCTTGAGAGAAGCCACTAGTGAAACCTATGGCCCCTGGGTCTATCTCTTATCATATTTGCTTTCAATCTACTTTTATTTGCATCTTTACTTTTTGCATCTATATTATAAAATACCAAAAATATATTTATCTTATCATACTATCTTTATTAGATCTCACTTTCGCAAGTGGCCGTGAAGGGATTGACAACCCCTTTATTGCGTTGGTTGCGAGTTCTCAGTTTGTTTGTGTAGGTGCGTGGGACTTTTGAGGAGCCTCCTACTGGATTGATACCTTGGTTCTGAAAAACTGAGGGAAATACTTACGCTACTATCGCTGCATCACCCTCTCCTCTTCGAGGAAAACCAACGCAAGCTCGAGATGTACCAAGAAGGATTTCTGGCGCCGTTGCCGGGGAGGTCTTCGCTCAAGTCAAGATATACCAAGTACCCATCACAAACCCATCTCCCTCGCATTTACATTATTTGCCATTTGCCTCTCGTTTTCCTCTCCCCCATTTCACCCTTGCCGTTTTATTCGCCCACTCTTTCTCAATCTCCTCCTCTCCTTCGCTTGCCCTTTCGTTTGCTCGTTTGGTTGGAATAGATGCTTATTTATTGCTAAATAGAGAACCTAAGATCTATGGATCCTGATCCGCTTGCTAATCTTTTTAAGAGATCCAATTATGATGAACCAATTTCTAGTGAGTTTTGTGCGCCAGATTATCTTTATGAAGCTTTGCTCAAAATTTGTGAATCTGAAAATTACGATGAACAAATTTATGAAGAGATTCGCAATAACTCCTTGAATAAAAAGCATGATTGCAATGATTTTCCTATAAATTATCCTGATGTCAATTGTGCTAATAATATGCAAAACCCTAAGCTTGGGGATGCTAGTTTTGCTATGTCTACTACTTGTTTCAATGATCATGATTGGGGTGATTCTTCTTATAACCTTGAAAATTTATGTAAGCCCCATGATGAATATGAGAATGATAATAGTGTTTGCAATAATATTGAAAGTGGGTTTGGAAGAGTGTCAACTTTAGATCCCACATATTTGGAGTATGTTCAATCTTATGATATTTTTGATAAAAGTAGGTTCGGAAAGGTCATGACTTTAGTTAATATTAATCCCACTATCTTGGAAGAGTGTCAACTTTGCATGCATGTGGATCATGTTGAGAATATGTTTTGTGATAAATATTTTGTTGAATTTGCCTATGATCCTACATGTAATTATTATGAGAGAGGAAAATATGGTCGTAGAAATTTTTATCTTATTAAATTATATCTCGTCATGTTGAGATTGCTATCGTCTCTATCTTCTTCCTTGCATATGCTAGTTTTTGCTTGCCTTGCAAATTTGTTTGCTTATAATATGCCTATGCATAGGAAGTATGTTAGACTTAGATGTGTTTGTCAAATGTTTCATGATGCTCTCTTTGCGCTTCAATTCTTGTCTTTCATTTGAGCATCATTAAAATTATCAATGCCTAGCTAAAATGCTTTAAAGAAAAGCTCTTGTTTGGAGATAACCCAATTTTTTCCTTGTTGTTATTTAATAAATCTTGCACCTACCTTCTGTTTAGATGTGTTTTTATCTTTTAATTAGTGTTTGTGCCAAGTAGAACCTATAGGATAACCTACGATGATAGTTGATTTGATTCTGCTGAAAAACAGAAACTTTGCACGCACGAATATAATTTTGTTAAATCACAGGAACGTGATTTTGCGTTGATTCTTTTTGATGCTGTTCAATAAACAAATTTTCCAGGACTTCCTATTTTGGTAGGATTTTTAGAGTTACAGAAGTTTGCGTTAGTTACAGATTGCTACAGACTGTTCTGTTTTTGACAGATTCTGTTTTTCGTGTGTTGTTTGCTTATTTAAATGCATCTATGGCTAGTAAATTAGTTTATAAACCATAAGGAAGTTGGAATACAGTAGGTTTAACACCAAAATAAATAAACAGTGAGTTCATTGCAGTACCTTATGTGGTGGTTTTGTTTTCTTTCACTAACGGAGCTTATAAGATTTCCTGTTGAGTTTTGTGTTGTGAAGTTTTCAAGTTTTGGGTAAAGCTTTTATGGACTATGGAATAAGGAGTGGCAAGAGCCTAATCTTGGGGATGCCCATGGCACCCCAAGATATTCAAGAATATCCAAAAGCCTAAGCTTGGGGATGCCCCGGGAAGGCATCCCCTCTTTCGTCTTCGTCCATTGGTAACTTTACTTGGGGCTATTTTTTTATTCGCCACATGATATGTGTTTTGCTTGGAGCGTCGTGTATTATATTAGTATTTGCTTTTTATTTTACCACAATCATCCTTGCTGTGCACACCTTTTGGGAGAAGCCTATTTGATTAGAATTTTCTAGAATACTCTATGTGCTTCACTTATATCTTTTGAGCTTGATAGTTTTTGCTCTAGTGCTTCACTTATATCTTTTAGAGCACGGTGGTGTATTAATTTTGAGGAAATTGCTAGTCTCTCATGCTTCAATTATATTATTTTGAGAGTCTTTTAGAACATCATGGTTTTTTCTATGGTCATAAAGTTGGTCCTAGAATGATGAACATCCAAGTTGGGTATAATAAAAACTATCATAGAAAGTGAATTGGATGCTATGATCAATTTGATGCTTGATAATTGTTTTGAGATATGGAGGTAGTAATATTAAAGTTATGCTAGTTGGGTGATTATGAATTTAAAGAATGCTTGTGTTGAAGTTTGTGATTCCCGTAACATGCACGTATGGTGAACCGCTTTGTGATGAAGTTGGAGCACAATTTTATTTATTGATTGTCTTCCTTATGAGTGGCGGTCGGGGACGAGCGATGGTCTTTTCCTACCAATCTACCCCCATAGGAGCATGCGCGTAGTGCTTTGGTTTTTGATGACTTCTAAATTTTGCAATAAGTGCATGAGTTCTTTTGATTAATGTTGAGTCCATGGATTATACGCACCCTTTCACCCTTCCACCATTGCTAGCCTCTCTTATACCGTGCAAGTTTCGCCCGTACCATACACCCACCATACTCCTTCCTCAAAACAGCCACCACTTACCTATTATGGCATTTCCATAGCCATTCCGAGATATATTGCCATGCAACTTTCCACCGTTCCGTTCATATGACACGCATTACTTTTGTTATATTGCTCTTTGCATGATCATGTAGTTGACATTGTATTTGTGGCAAGGCCACCTTCATAATTTTCATACGTGTCACTCTTGATTCATTGCATATCCCGGTACACCGCCGGAGGCATTCATATAGAGTCATATCTTGTTCTAGCCTTGAGTTGTAATTTTTGAGTTGTAAATCCATAAAAGTGTGATGATCTTCATTATTAGAGCATTGTCCTATGGAGGAAAGGATGATGAAGACTATGATTCCCCCACAAGTCGGGATGAGACTTCAGACTTAACAAAAAGAAAAAGAAAAAAAAGAAAGAAAAAGAAAAAAATAGAAAGGCCAAAAAGAAAAAAGGAAGGCCAAAGAAAAAAAAGGAAAAAAAGAGAAAAATAATAATAAAATGAGAGAAAAAGAGAGAAGGGACAATGCTACTATCTCTTTTTCCACACTTGTGCTTCAAAGTAGCACCATGATCTTCATGATAGAG
>NW_025239673.1:0-3816 GCF_018294505.1 Triticum aestivum
GTTACTCTGTTCTTATGAACTTAATACTCTAGATGCAGGCAGGAGTCGGTCGATGTGTGGAGTAATAGTAGTAGATGCAGGCAGGAGTCGGTCTACTTGTTATGGACGTGATGCCTATACACATGATCATGCCTAGATAATCTCATAACTATGCGCTTTTCTATCAATTGCTCGACAATAATTTGTTCACCCACCGTAATACTTATGCTATCTTGAGAGAAGCCACTAGTGAAACCTATGGCCCCTGGGTCTATCTCTTATCATATTTGCTTTCAATCTACTTTTATTTGCATCTTTACTTTTTGCATCTATATTATAAAATACCAAAAATATATTTATCTTATCATACTATCTTTATTAGATCTCACTTTCGCAAGTGGCCGTGAAGGGATTGACAACCCCTTTATTGCGTTGGTTGCGAGTTCTCAGTTTGTTTGTGTAGGTGCGTGGGACTTTTGAGGAGCCTCCTACTGGATTGATACCTTGGTTCTGAAAAACTGAGGGAAATACTTACGCTACTATCGCTGCATCACCCTCTCCTCTTCGAGGAAAACCAACGCAAGCTCGAGATGTACCAAGAAGGATTTCTGGCGCCGTTGCCGGGGAGGTCTTCGCTCAAGTCAAGATATACCAAGTACCCATCACAAACCCATCTCCCTCGCATTTACATTATTTGCCATTTGCCTCTCGTTTTCCTCTCCCCCATTTCACCCTTGCCGTTTTATTCGCCCACTCTTTCTCAATCTCCTCCTCTCCTTCGCTTGCCCTTTCGTTTGCTCGTTTGGTTGGAATAGATGCTTATTTATTGCTAAATAGAGAACCTAAGATCTATGGATCCTGATCCGCTTGCTAATCTTTTTAAGAGATCCAATTATGATGAACCAATTTCTAGTGAGTTTTGTGCGCCAGATTATCTTTATGAAGCTTTGCTCAAAATTTGTGAATCTGAAAATTACGATGAACAAATTTATGAAGAGATTCGCAATAACTCCTTGAATAAAAAGCATGATTGCAATGATTTTCCTATAAATTATCCTGATGTCAATTGTGCTAATAATATGCAAAACCCTAAGCTTGGGGATGCTAGTTTTGCTATGTCTACTACTTGTTTCAATGATCATGATTGGGGTGATTCTTCTTATAACCTTGAAAATTTATGTAAGCCCCATGATGAATATGAGAATGATAATAGTGTTTGCAATAATATTGAAAGTGGGTTTGGAAGAGTGTCAACTTTAGATCCCACATATTTGGAGTATGTTCAATCTTATGATATTTTTGATAAAAGTAGGTTCGGAAAGGTCATGACTTTAGTTAATATTAATCCCACTATCTTGGAAGAGTGTCAACTTTGCATGCATGTGGATCATGTTGAGAATATGTTTTGTGATAAATATTTTGTTGAATTTGCCTATGATCCTACATGTAATTATTATGAGAGAGGAAAATATGGTCGTAGAAATTTTTATCTTATTAAATTATATCTCGTCATGTTGAGATTGCTATCGTCTCTATCTTCTTCCTTGCATATGCTAGTTTTTGCTTGCCTTGCAAATTTGTTTGCTTATAATATGCCTATGCATAGGAAGTATGTTAGACTTAGATGTGTTTGTCAAATGTTTCATGATGCTCTCTTTGCGCTTCAATTCTTGTCTTTCATTTGAGCATCATTAAAATTATCAATGCCTAGCTAAAATGCTTTAAAGAAAAGCTCTTGTTTGGAGATAACCCAATTTTTTCCTTGTTGTTATTTAATAAATCTTGCACCTACCTTCTGTTTAGATGTGTTTTTATCTTTTAATTAGTGTTTGTGCCAAGTAGAACCTATAGGATAACCTACGATGATAGTTGATTTGATTCTGCTGAAAAACAGAAACTTTGCACGCACGAATATAATTTTGTTAAATCACAGGAACGTGATTTTGCGTTGATTCTTTTTGATGCTGTTCAATAAACAAATTTTCCAGGACTTCCTATTTTGGTAGGATTTTTGGAGTTACAGAAGTTTGCGTTAGTTACAGATTGCTACAGACTGTTCTGTTTTTGACAGATTCTGTTTTTCGTGTGTTGTTTGCTTATTTAAATGCATCTATGGCTAGTAAATTAGTTTATAAACCATAAGGAAGTTGGAATACAGTAGGTTTAACACCAAAATAAATAAATAGTGAGTTCATTGCAGTACCTTATGTGGTGGTTTTGTTTTCTTTCACTAACGGAGCTTATAAGATTTCCTGTTGAGTTTTGTGTTGTGAAGTTTTCAAGTTTTGGGTAAAGCTTTTATGGACTATGGAATAAGGAGTGGCAAGAGCCTAATCTTGGGGATGCCCATGGCACCCCAAGATATTCAAGAATATCCAAAAGCCTAAGCTTGGGGATGCCCCGGGAAGGCATCCCCTCTTTCGTCTTCGTCCATTGGTAACTTTACTTGGGGCTATATTTTTATTCGCCACATGATATGTGTTTTGCTTGGAGCGTCGTGTATTATATTAGTATTTGCTTTTTATTTTACCACAATCATCCTTGCTGTGCACACCTTTTGGGAGAAGCCTATTTGATTAGAATTTTCTAGAATACTCTATGTGCTTCACTTATATCTTTTGAGCTTGATAGTTTTTGCTCTAGTGCTTCACTTATATCTTTTAGAGCACGGTGGTGTATTAATTTTGAGGAAATTGCTAGTCTCTCATGCTTCAATTATATTATTTTGAGAGTCTTTTAGAACATCATGGTTTTTTCTATGGTCATAAAGTTGGTCCTAGAATGATGAACATCCAAGTTGGGTATAATAAAAACTATCATAGAAAGTGAATTGGATGCTATGATCAATTTGATGCTTGATAATTGTTTTGAGATATGGAGGTAGTAATATTAAAGTTATGCTAGTTGGGTGATTATGAATTTAAAGAATGCTTGTGTTGAAGTTTGTGATTCCCGTAACATGCACGTATGGTGAACCGCTTTGTGATGAAGTTGGAGCACAATTTTATTTATTGATTGTCTTCCTTATGAGTGGCGGTCGGGGACGAGCGATGGTCTTTTCCTACCAATCTACCCCCATAGGAGCATGCGCGTAGTGCTTTGGTTTTTGATGACTTCTAAATTTTGCAATAAGTGCATGAGTTCTTTTGATTAATGTTGAGTCCATGGATTATACGCACCCTTTCACCCTTCCACCATTGCTAGCCTCTCTTATACCGTGCAAGTTTCGCCCGTACCATACACCCACCATACTCCTTCCTCAAAACAGCCACCACTTACCTATTATGGCATTTCCATAGCCATTCCGAGATATATTGCCATGCAACTTTCCACCGTTCCGTTCATATGACACGCATTACTTTTGTTATATTGCTCTTTGCATGATCATGTAGTTGACATTGTATTTGTGGCAAGGCCACCTTCATAATTTTCATACGTGTCACTCTTGATTCATTGCATATCCCGGTACACCGCCGGAGGCATTCATATAGAGTCATATCTTGTTCTAGCCTTGAGTTGTAATTTTTGAGTTGTAAATCCATAAAAGTGTGATGATCTTCATTATTAGAGCATTGTCCTATGGAGGAAAGGATGATGAAGACTATGATTCCCCCACAAGTCGGGATGAGACTTCAGACTTAACAAAAAGAAAAAGAAAAAAAAGAAAGAAAAAGAAAAAAATAGAAAGGCCAAAAAGAAAAAAGGAAGGCCAAAGAAAAAAAAGGAAAAAAAGAGAAAAATAATAATAAAATGAGAGAAAAAGAGAGAAGGGACAATGCTACTATCTCTTTTTCCACACTTGTGCTTCAAAGTAGCACCATGATCTTCATGATAGAG
>NW_025239674.1:0-3816 GCF_018294505.1 Triticum aestivum
TCCATTTTGAAAGATGATATTAATAGAGCTAATAAAGCAAAACAGGAGACGAATAAGAGTGAAAATCAGATTGTGGCAAAAGAATTTGAGCAACAAATGAAGCCTAATAATAAACCATCTAGTGTTGCTTCTGAAATTAAATTGAAAAGTGCATGTTTATTTGCCACCAAATCTGATATTGATGAGCTAGATTTCAGCAAATCTGTTTGATATGCTTTTGTGTGCAAAGAGGCATTATTTTCATTCGAGGACGTGCCTTCCTCTTTGCCTCCTGCTGTCACTAACATTTTGCAGGAGTTCGCTGACGTCTTTCCACAAGACGTGCCACCGGGATTACCGCCTATTCGAGGGATTGAGCATCAGATTGACTTAATTCCCGGTGCTTCACTGCCAAACCGTGCACCATACCGTACCAATCCAGAGAAGACGAAGGAGATTATGCGTCAAGTACAAGAGCTTCTCGACAAAGGTTATATACGCGAATCCCTTAGTCCTTGTGATGTTCCTATTATTCTAGTGCCGAAAAAGGATGGTACATCACGTATGTGTGTTGATTGTAGAGGCATTAATAATATTACTATTCGTTATCGTCATCCTATTCCTAGGCTAGATGATATGCTTGATGAATTGAGTGGCTCTACAATATTCTCCAAAGTTGATTTGCATAGTGGATACTATCAAATTCGTATGAAATTGGGAGATGAATGGAAAACAGCATTCAAAACTAAGTTTGGATTATAGTGGATACTATTTTTTCATTTGAGTGATCCAAGATCACATTGAGTCAATAGGAAAGCCAATACTATTAAAAGGGGATGAGGTATTGCTTAATGGCTTACTTGCTCAAAATGCTTAGTGATATCCTCCAAAACCCTCAACCACTTTCACATTTCTACATATGTCCTAAACCCAAAAGTCAAATTCTACCCCACCGATTTGACCTATCCAGTGCCACTGAGTTTATTTTCACATAGCCACTGCCACAAACCCTAGTCACTTCGGTTTCACCGATAGGGATCTCGGTCTCACCGAGATGGGATTGCAAACTCATTGTTTCCTTTTTGTAACATTTCGGTCCAACCAAAATGAGCGAATCGGTCCCACCGAGTTTGCAATGCAAATTCACTATTTCCCTTTCGTAACACTTCGGTCCCACCGAAGTGAGCGAATTGGTCCGACCGAGTTTTCCTGACCAACTCTCTATGTGCCAATTACTGAAATCGGTCCCACCGAGTTTATGTAATCAGTCACATCGAGTTTACGTTATGCCCTAACCCTAGCATACCGGTCCCACCGAGATGACTGTGTTGGTCCCATCGAAAAGCATAACGTTCATATTTTGACCTAAATCAGTCTGACCGAGTTTCAACATTTGTTCTCACCGAGTTTCGGAATCTGTGTGTAACAGTTAGATTTTGTGTGGAGGCTATAAATACCCCTCCACCCACTCTTCATTCTTGGACAGAGCCATCAGAACGTGCCTACACTTCCAGCATTCATATTCTAAGAGAGAACCACCTACTCATGTGTTGAGACAAAGATATTCCATTCCAACCACAAGAATCTTGATCTGTAGCCTTCCCCAAGTTGCTTTCCACTCAAATCATCTTTCCACCATAGCCAAATCTGTGAGAGAGAGTTAAGTGTTGGGGAGACTATCATTTGAAGCACAAGAGCAAGGAGTTCATCATCAACACACCATCTATTACCTTTTGGAGAGTGGTGTCTCCTAGATTGGTTAGGTGTCACTTGGGAGCCTCCGTCAAGATTGTGGAGTTGAACCAAGGATTTTGTAAGGGCAAGGAGATCGCCTACTTCGTGAAGATCTACCCTAGTGAGGCAAGTCCTTCGTGGGTGATGGCCATGGTGGGATAGATAAGGTTGCCTCTTCATGGACCCTTCATGGGTGCAGCCCTCCGTGGATTCGCACAACTGTTACCCTTCGTGGGTTGAAGTCTCCATCAACATGGATGTACGATAGCACCACCTATCGGAACCACGCCAAAAATCTCCGTGTCAACATTGTGTTTGCTCCCTCCAAACTCCTCCCATTTACATTCTTGCAAGTTGCATGCTTTACTTTCTACTGCTCATATACTCTTTGCATACTTGCTTGAACTGTGTTAAGATTGCTTGAATTGTGCTAAGTTGCTAAAATCTTCCAAGAACTAAAATTGGGAAAAGGTTAAGTTTCTATTTGGTCAAGTATTTTAATCACCCTCCCTCTAGACATACTTTCGATCCTACAAGTGGTATCAGAGCTTTGGTCTCCATTTGCCTTGGTTTCCATAGCTTTGGTGATCATAGCCTTGGTTTCACAACCTAGGAGATTATGGTGTCTAGCGAGGGAAATTACCACCATAGAGGTCCTTACTTTGATGGTACTAATTTTGCTAGTTGGAAACATAAGATGAAAATGCATATTCTCGGACATAACCCCACTGTTTAGGCTATTGTGTGTCTTGGTTTGCAAGGTGAATTCTTCGATGGGAGAGATCCAAATCGTGAAGCTACCGCAGAAGAATTGAAGATGTTGCAATACAATGCTCAAGTTTGCGATATCCTCTTCAACGGATTGTGCCTTGAAGAATTCAACAAAATCAGCTGTCTTGAGAATGCAAAGGAAATTTGGGATACTTTGATTGATATGCACGAAGGAACCAACTCCGTCAAGGAATCCAAGTTGGATGTGCTTCAAAGTCAACTTGACAAGTTCAAAATGAAGGATGGTGAACGTGTGATGAGGACATGACTACCTTGGATAAGACCAAAACTATTGCATACATGCATATTTGTCAGGTGATTTCTAGTGCAAACTATTTAATAATATATTTATGTTATCCAGAACAAAAATACTTCACATACTTTTGTGTTTTGTCTAATTGCAGGTGTATGGGACATTTGTACAATCCACATATGAAGATAAGGGAAAAGGATAAGTTTAGGTGCTGTTCAAAAAGTCTTCTCACGCCACTTTTGGGCCAAGAGAAGATAGAGTCCAAGTCTCTCACATTCTGGATTCAGATTCGGACTACACAGACATACCTGACTCAAAACGACAACAACTTTTTCATACGGACTCCGAATTGGGTGATTCTTTTTTTGTTGGAAAGTAGATTTCATGCTCTTTCCAGCACAATTGGAATCACCTTAAAATCCGTCCGGAGCGTTGAGTTATGGACGAAACAATCTGACGCTGCACCAGAATCCGAGTCAAACTACAAGTCCAAAGGTGTTACGTCACCTCCACTTGGGCCCATTGGCCTTGTACGACCTAGGGTTAGTTTTAGGATGCCTTGGGACGTCCTCCCACCTTCTTAGCCGCCACCCCTTGCTCCTATATAAGTAGATCCATCTAGTAGCTTTTTCCTTGGGTTTTGTTTAGATTAAAAGTTCGCCATAGCTGCAACTTCGCGTACTTCGTTTGTGTTCAACGACCAGACAAAGGCGTCACAGAACCCCACCTTGATCAATAAAGCTTTCATCTTATATTCGCAATATCCAGATTGCAATCTCAGTTTCTTGCTTGTTCTTCGTTTGCTCGCAGGAAACAGACCCTCGTGGTCAGGTTGATCGTGCTCCGGCGTGGTCAATAACCTCTCAGAGTTGGTTTAGCGATTGCTAAGGCGCGACGTCCTCGCACGTTCGTAGTCGGATCGTCAAAGTCGACTGCCACCAAAGCAATATCCATCATCTCATCAAAAGACGGGACACCTTTGCCTCTATCAACGTGTCGCTGAAATGTACTCTAGGCTTGCTCTCATCACAAATGAGATTGCCGGCCTAGGAAGTGAAGAGATGACCGACAGATTCATC
>NW_025239675.1:0-3815 GCF_018294505.1 Triticum aestivum
CATGGACGCTTCCCGGATGACTCGTGAGTTGTCTCCCTTGGACAATGGGTCCATGACCAGTAGCTATGTGATGTTCTCCTCCCCTTCTTGTGCTTCACTAATTAGACCTCGTGAGCTTCCCTACATGATCGAGGCACATATGTAATCCTTATGCTGTTGCTATGATGAGTTTGCTGGGATCCGATGGATTGTGAGATTATGTTCAGATTGTGTTTGAGTAATATATTTGATTTACCTCTTTTATATTTATGTTCGTAAGTAATTCTTGCATGTTCTCCGTTGCTGTTTATTGCTTTGGCCAAGTAGTAGGTAGTGACTCCAAGAGGGAACGTTATGCTTGATTGTGGGTTCATGCCCCTCGATGACTAGTTTGAGTGACAGAAACATGAGTCTAGGGGATGTGCTGTTGCCACAATGGGGAAAACAACGGTGCTTGTGCCCGCGGGTGCAAGGATTGTTTACTTTACGCAAAGTTATTTTAATGCAGTTGTCTGTTGCTTTGAGTTTACACTATGGGTGGGACTCGCAACTTAATACCAGCGAGATGTTCTGGATAGATATCTCAAGGTGGATGATTAGTAGTAGATGCAGATGGATTTCGGTCTACTTACCTTGGCGTACCGCCCATGCTTTGAACCTATACCTTTCTTGCAGTATAGTTAGCATTGGTTTGCGCACATAATTCTGTCAATTGCCCAGCTGTAATTTGTTTACCTCACATAGCTGTTTTATCGTCTTTTGGGAGAGACATCACTAGTGAACATCATGGGACCCCGGTCCATATTACTATCATTGATCACATCCGCTATTTACTTTCCTCTTTTACTTACTATTTGCAGCAATACCTATCACTATTATCACTTGCGTTTGATCCTTTGTAAACGACAAGGCCGGAGGGATTGACAACCTCTCTGTACTCGTTGGGAGCAAAGTTATTTGTATCTGTGTGCAGGTCCAAGTTGATTGCTAATATCTGGCGCCGTTAGCAGTTGACACCTTCTTGTTGAAACTTGGAGTCTCAGGGGAAATCGATCCTTGGTATCTTTGCAAAGGGAAAAACTACCGCTACACTGCATCTCAAACCTTCCACTTGTGTTAACCAACGAGGAGCGAGAGCCAGCTAGCACCGCGCTCCGCACGGCCCGTGACTCCGAGGAGCCGGATTCCTCTCAGAACTCCGACCCCCCCGCGCCCCTGCCGATCGAATCCGATTGGGTGCCAATAATGGAGTTCACCGCTGCGGAAATCTTTCAGCACTCGCCCTTCGGCGACATCCTGAATTCTCTAAAGTCTCTCTCTTTATCAGCAGAGCCCTGGCCGGACTACGGTCAGCGAGGATGGGATACGGACGATGAAGAAATTCAAAGCCCACCCACCACCCACTTGGTAGCCACTATCGACAATCTAAACGACGTGCTCAACTTCGACTCCACAGACATCGACAGCATGGATGACGATGCAGGAGATACAGATGAACCAACGCCCATAGGGCATTGGAGAGCCACCTCATCTCACAATGTGTACATCGTGGATACCCCTAAAGGAAGCGACAACGAGGAAAAAGGGGATGGAACGGGGGATCGATCCCTCGAAAAACAATCAAAGCGTCGGCGTAAACGCCGACCCAAGCCCCGCCTCAATAAAGACTCAGCCATAGAGCAGGATGAGCCGGTAGACGATGAGCAGGCCTTAGAGTAACCGTCCGAACAGGGCAACACGGATAGAGAAACCGAACATCCTTCCCCAGGCGAAAATGGCACTCCGGACGACCTTACGCCGGATAAACCCACGAAGTAGAAGAATCTCCACAAGAGGCTCGTTGCAACAGCACGCAGCCTGAAAAAGCAGAAGCGGAAGCTAAAAATGGCGGAAGATGCGCTCAGGATTAGATTGTGCAAAGTAATCAATACCGCAGATAAATACGGCGACAGTCGCCACACTAAAAGCTATCCAAAGAGAAAGCTACTGCCTGAATTCGACGAAGAGGCCCTAGAGCCCTCGCATTCAAAAAATAAGAAAGCCACACGGTCGGATAGACGACCCCATGGCTAGCATAAAGCGGCAAGCGGCGCCGCACTTAAGTCCGCATGCGACCCACTTAAGGATTCGCATCATGGCCCAGCCAGGTCCATTTACGGGCCAAGAAAGCAAGCTCTCGTAAGCGATGCAATAAAGCCATTATCAGAATCCGGCACACCCAAATACAGGGACGCCGCACACCCCCTATGTTTCAATGACGAGGTCCTGGACTATGAATTTCCAGAGGGATTCAAACCCGTAAACATAGAGGCATATGATGGAACAACAGACCCTGGAGTCTGGATCGAGGATTATATCCTCCACATACATATGGCTAGAGGAGATGACCTCCACGCCATGAAATACTTACCCCTTAAGCTTAAAGGGCCAGCCCGGCATTGGCTTAAAAGCCTTCCTGAAAACACAATCGGAAGTTGGGAAGAGCTCGAGGACGCTTTTCGAGCAAATTTTCAAGGGACCTATGTCCGCCCTCCGGATGCAGACGATCTTAGTCACTTAACTCAACAGCCCGGAGAATCAGCTCGGCAATTCTGGAATAGATTCCTCACTGAAAAGAATTATATAGTCAGCTGTCGGGACGCCGAAGCCTTAGCAGCTTTCAGGCATAACATCCGAGACGAATGGCTCGCCGGACACCTCGGCCAAGAAAAGCCAGGAACAATGGCCGCACTGACAAGCCTCATGACCCGCTTTTGTGCAGGAGAGGACAGCTGGTTGGCAAGATGCAGCCCCAGCGACCCAAGTACATCCGAAGCTAGGGATGGAAACGGAAAACCACGACGCAACAAGGACCGTCGCCGGACTAAGGAAAAAAGTCCGAAGAGAACGGCAGTCAACGCCGGATTCAAAAGCTCACGACAGAATCAGACGAAGCCGCCCCTCCAGGATAACAGGGATGATCCATCCAAATTAAACAAAATCCTGGACAGGATATGTCAAATACACAGTACTCCCGGAAAGCCTGCTAACCATACCCACAGAGATTGTTGGGTTTTCAAACAATTCGGCAGACTCAACGCCGAACACAAGGGGCTCGACACACCAAGCGAACACGAGGACGGACCCCAAAAGCAGAGCGCCAGGAAACAAAAGAATTTCCCACAAGAAGTAAAAACAGTAAACTTACTTCACATAACAAAACGTGTGGCACCCATAAAGGTACGCACCACACGACCTATCCCAAAGGGGTCCCGCCACTGGTTGTCAAAATCAATCATCTTCGATCAGCTGGATTATTCTAGAAGTATCAGGAACGCAGGCTGGACTGCCTTGGTACTCGATCCAATAATTGGCGGACTCCAGTTTTCAAATGTCCTTATGGACGGCGGCAGTGGACTAAACCTGATATATCGGGACACAATCCGTCACATGGGGATAGACCCAGCAAGAATCCGCCGCAGCAAAACCGCCTTTCAAGGGGTAACGCCTGGTCCGGAGACCCATTGCATGGGTTTTCTCCGGCTCGAAGTTATATTCGGCTCTACCGATAACTTCCGCCGCGAAAAGCTGACTTTCCACATCGTCCCATTCTCAAGTCGCTATCAAGCACTACTGGGACGCGAAGCTTTCGCCCGCTTTAACGCAATACCTCATTATGCATCTCTAACGCTTAAGATTCCCGGTCCATGAGGCATCATCTCTTTGAAGGGGAAGCATTGAAATGCGCCTCCCCCAAGCGGAGGACTGTACGGCCGCTTTGACAGCCCCACAGTAAAATGGCTTCACTGGCCAAAAAGTTCGGAATAGGTCATTAAAGACCACGAACGCGGATAGAC
>NW_025239676.1:0-3815 GCF_018294505.1 Triticum aestivum
AGCAAATCCAGTGTGCAGCCCAGCTTTTTCAGACCATCATCGCATCCGGGGTACAGCGCCTTTCTGTGATCCTCTAACATGCGATCCAAATTCTCCCTCTCCTTTTCAGTTTCGCAGCGTCTCTGTGCATCAGCAATGGTCCGACCAAGATCATCAACGGGATCATCACGTGCCTCTTCTTCACCTTCCCCTTCACCTTCAGCATCCTCCATGAAAGTATCACCGAAATGAGCAAGATAGCTTTCATCGATGAAATCATCCCCTTCTTCATCTTCTTCCATTATAACCCCTCTTTCTCCATGCTTGGTCCAACAATTATAGCTTGGCATGAAACCGTGCCGAAGCAGATGCATGTGAACATCTCTTGATGAAGAGTAACCCTTCTGATTCTTACAGATAACACATGGACAGATAACAAAACCCCCCTGCTTGTTCGCATTAGCCACTACGAGGAAATCTTTCAAACCCGTAGTGAACTCGCCGGAGAGTCGGTTACCGTACATCCATTGCCGATTCATCTGCATTATTATAATATAAAATATATAATTAACCATCATGCATTTGTTAAACTAACTAGCTACAAACAATATAAATTAAACAATGAACTGCACACATGCATATTTTATCAATGACACATCAAAGGTTCATCAAGTTGCTAACCGCGATCGAGGAGTGTGGCTCCAACACTTCATGTCATGTTTGTTTCATGCTCTTGGGGCATTTCATCAAACACCTTATGTGCATAAGAGGAACCAAAAGCAAACCTACACCCACTTGTGAAGAGAATGGCTCCAAATGGCTAATTGTTGGCTGCTGGATGGGTATATATAGGGGAGGGGCTTTAGTTGCGGTTGGCCTGGCAAACCGTGACTAAAGGTGCCCGAAGGCCTTTAGTCGCGGTTGTCCTGGCCAACCGCGACTAAAGACCCTCACGTGCGCCAGCTGACCACCGAGCGCCCTGGGCCCAGGCCTTTGGTCGCGGTTCACCTCCAGAACCGCGACTAAAGGTCCCATTAGTCGCGGTTCCTACAGCTTCGCGACTTATGGGGCTGGACGGAAGCCTGTTTTTCCACCAGTGAAATAAAGGTGGGCAGGTCCTCAAGCATCTCTGTACTCATCATGCCGACGCTGCTCTGACCTTGTACCCCATACTGGAGGTGATATATTTCAGTGTAGGGCCAGCTTAGATGAGGCGTGAAGTACTATGAATATATACTGGAGGTGATATATTATTTTTCGGCGGGTGAGTTCACGATTATATTGCCTAGTACCAACTACCAACTAAGAATATCTCCCATATCCACCGTGATTGATCCTTGTATACTTTGTCTCCCATACTTCCCCCGTTTCTTTTTACACCACATATAAGCTTTGTTTTTACCGTAAAAAAAAATATAAGCTTTGTTTTCCCCCAAAAATATACAAATTTTGTTTCTAAGTCAAACTTAGTAAAGTTTGTTCAATATTCTAGAAATATAGAATAAAAACCCTTTCCTTTTTTTGAAATTAATAAAAAAAACCTTTCCTTCAACTGGCTAATAAACATCTGACTTTGGTTGCAGGCCCAGCCCGCAAATGGGGTCACATGAGGAACGAGTTCCGCTCATAGACCACAGTCACACCCATATGATTGCATCTGTAAAACCAAAGGCATCGTCGTTGCGACATGCTAGAATACACGTGGACGCCAGCGTGGCGAGATCAAGCTTGGGTGACTCAGCGGCAGCCGTGTGCCGGGACACTGGAGGTTTTTATTTGGGTAGTTCTGCCCTGGTTATTACAGGTGACTTATATTGCAACGTTGGAGGCGATCACATGTCGTGAGGTGCAACCTTTTGCCCAAAATTTGCTTCTCCAGAACTTCGTCGTTACATCAGATTCGAAATTAGCTGATCATGGATATCGACAAAGGAACGGGTAGCAGCTATATATGGAAACATCATCAAGGAGATCAAGCTGCGATCAACTAATTTTATTTGCATTTTTAGTTTTGAAGGTCGAGCAACAAATTTAGATGCAGATAGTTTGACTAAGTATTCAAATTCTCTTAAGTAGGGGCACCACTTGTGGTTGGGCTAACCCTATGATCAAGTCTGTATTCCATATTTTGTGGCTTTCGATCAATAAGGCTTAGCTTTTTTTTAGTCTAATTAATAAATGTTAGCTTTACCACTAAAAAAACTTTTACAATGCATTTACCTTTTTAGCAAAGTATGCCAGGCTTTATTAATCTATGGCAATGTTTACAGGAATTACAAGAATATCATGAGGATCGCCCAACCAAATGAGTCTACCCCGAAGGAGAGCGACATCTAGCCTAGCCAACATATGAGCTTCAAAATTATGAGCTCGTACTTCATGAGAAAAGATACAAGAACTAAACTCCAATTCTATCTGTTTTGTTTCTCTAATTACCACTCCATCCACTCCTCCGAATCCATCGCGAATATGATTTATGATCTTGTTATAATCTGATGCATTGTAGAGGTGTTGCAATCCCCAGATCCTCCGTCAATGCTAAAGTTTCTCTGCATGCTATGGCTTCAAGTATTGTTGGTAAAACAAATCTCTGAAATACCTGTATAGCCGGGCCCAAGTATGTACCATTTCTGTCGCGGCAAGTGGCTATTGCTGCTCCTCTGTTGTGGTCTAAGGAGACCCCAGCATCCACATTAATTTTAACTAGATGATACCCCGCGCGTTGCCGCGGAAATTTTGTATCACCGCAGACGTACTAAATGTTAACTAATAAAAAATTTGTGGATCAAAGTGATTACCCTATAAACAGGAACAATATGTCAAGGATTTGGGTATGGCACAATTGCAAAGTAGAAGCTGACCGAAGAGTACTAATGACATTTTTCTTGATTACAAATGAAGGTGATCGCTCTAGTGATAAACTAATTCTGAATTTAGGCAACATAATTACTAGTTTTAGGTAGAATCTGTAGTGTAGTTTGTAAGAAGCTGCATGCATTGTTCATGATGTAGCATGTTAGGTCGTCTCACAAGGAAATTCTCGAAGAAATAACAAAGAACACGGCGTCTTGTATATGCGAGTTGAATATGAAACATTGGGTTGAATTCATAAGAGCAGGCCTCTATAAAAAGAGGGAGGAATGCAAAAAAAAGGTAGGATGGATGAATGTGAACAAAAAAAGGATTTTTTTTCTATTTTTCTGCTATCAAAAGATAGGATGGATGAAATTAGATGTGCGAACTAATTTGATAGTCTCAAGGTAGATAAATATAATAATCCTTTCCAACTGATCCATGCATCTTAAAAATCAAGAACCATTTTGGAGCTGTAGGAATAAGGAACAAATACATTCTATTGGCACATCAAAAGCAGTAAATATATATGACATATTCTTTGCCATGCATCTATCTCACTTGATGATGTCATTACGGAGATTATGCTGGAATTTTATCTATTTATGGGCCAACCCAATAACTATTTCAGAAATTCCTAAATAAATCCTAGAGGTCCACTTAGCTCATTTGTGCAAGGCAAGGGATACTATTAAAGTTTAGTCTCACACTGCTAGTTTAGTGGGAGTTGGACCTCCTTATAAGAGAGGTCGCTCCTCTCCAGAGAGACACACCAGAAGATCCTCTTTCTCTCGCCACAAAGTTCCTGAGCACTGCGCTGCTGCTACGATCTTCCCCATCCCGACTTGCGGCGTGCACCGCAGGTCGGGACAGTAGGCCTTCGAAACTGAACCTTTTGAGTCCTGTACGGGAGAAGGGTGGTAAGGTTTTTGGGGAGCGCTCAGCGCGACTACTGACTTCTTTGTCACGGACGCCCCGGACTC
>NW_025239677.1:0-3814 GCF_018294505.1 Triticum aestivum
ATAATGCTCCTCCACGTACCAGTTCCGTGACTTGTTTCAAATGTGGGGAATCTGGTCACTATATGCGTGAGTGTCCCCAGACCAACCCCAACCAATCTGCTAAAGCTGTTGGCCGTGGCAAGCCGACAGGAAAAATATTCCACGCTAAGCCGGTCGCCGCTTCACGTGGCCATGTCAACTGTATCTCTGCCGAAGAAGCTCAAGAGGATCCCAACGTCGTTCTCGGTACGCTTCTTGTTAATTGCCACCCGGCATCTGTTCTTTTCGATACAGGAGCCTCTCATTCTTTTATATCTGAAAACTATGCTCGCTTGCATAACGTCGCATTCGGTGATATGCCAACCTCTATGGTAATTCAAACTCCGGGATCCAAATGGCAAACTTCTAGAGTAAGCCATGGAAATGAAATCCAAGTCGACAGACTTGTTTTTCTCGCATCTTTGATAGCCCTTAAATCTTCAGATATTAATATCATTTTGGGTATGGACTGGATGTCAGCTCATGAAGCCAAAATTGATTGCTTCTCTAGGACTGTTCAACTCACCCATCCTTCGGGGAAGATAGTCAATGTCTTGACCCGAATAGCCAAGCGACAATTATATTCTCTTAACGCCAGCCCTTTGCCAGACCTTGAGGACGTGCCGGTAGTCTGTGACTTCCCGGATGTCTTCCCAGAGGAATTGCCAGGTGTTCCACCTGACAGGGATGTTGAGTTCGTAATAGATCTCATTCCAGGAACCGTTCCGATTGCTAGAAGACCCTATAAGATGGCACCACTAGAACTAGCCGAGCTTAAGAAACAACTCGATGAGTCCTTGAAAAAGGGTTTCATCCGCCCTAGTTCATCTCCGTGGGCTTGCCCCGTCCTGTTCGTTAAGAAGAAGGATGGTAAGGACCGGATGGTTGTAGATTACCGACCTGTCAATTTGGTCACAATCAAGAACAAATATCCACTTCCCAGGATCAACGACCTGTACGATCAGCTCGCTGGATCCTCAGTCTTCTCCAAGATGGATTTGAGGTTGGGCTACCATCAAATAAAAATCAGAAACGGGGACATTCCTAAAACGGCCTTTGTTACTCGTTATGGCCAATACGAGTACACCGTCATGTCCTTCGGTTTAACCAACGCTCCAGCCACCTTTTCTCGGTTAATGAACTCAATCTTCATGGAGTATTTGGATAAATTCGTCGTAATTTATCTCGATGATATACTCATCTACTCCAAGAACGAGGAAGAACATGCCGAACATTTAAGGCTAGTGTTGAAGAAACTTCGAGAGCATCGCCTTTATGCCAAATTTTCGAAATGTGAATTCTGGTTGTCAGAAGTGACCTATCTGGGTCATGTAATATCTGGTAAAGGTATTGCTGTTAACCCTGAGCGAGTTCAAGCCGTCCTTAATTGGACTCCACCTGAATCGGTCAAGCAAGTTCGGAGTTTTCTGGGCTTAGCGAGCTATTGCCGTCGCTTTGTCGAGAACTTCTCCAAAGTTGCTAAACCTCTAACCTAACTCCTCAAGAAAGATAAAAAGTTCGAATGGACTCCACAATGTGAGCACAGCTTTCAGGAACTGAAAAGACGCCTGACCTCTGCTCCCGTGCTGGTACCGCCAGACTTCTCCAAGGACTTTGTTATCTACTGCGACGCCTCGCGACAAGGACTAGGTTGCATTCTTATGCAAGATCGACACGTAATTGCTTACGCTTCACGGCAATTGCACCCACATGAGGAGAATTATCCTACTCATGATCTAGAACTTGCAGCCGTAGTCTATGCACTTAAGACCTGGCGACATTACCTCCTCGGTAATCGTTGCGAAATATTCACTGATCACCAAAGTCTGAAGTACATTTTCACCCAACCGGATTTGAATCTGAGGCAGAGACGTTGGGTTGAATTGATCACAGACTTCGACTTAGGAATAACCTACACCCCAGGGAAAGCCAACGTCATGGCTGATGCGCTAAGTCGTAAATCTTATTGTAACAACCTGATGTTACAACAAAGTCAACCGCTTCTCCATGAGGAATTTCGGAAGCTTAACCTTCACATTGTACCTCAAGGTTTTCTTTCCACCTTGGTGGCAAAACCTACCCTTACAGATCAAATTATCAAAGCACAGAAGGTAGATCCGGGAATCTCCCGCATCAAGAGGAACATTCAGAAAGGAACTGCGGATTGTTTCTCCATTAATGATCAAGGAGTCGTATACTTCAGGAATCGACTAGTGGTTCCCAAAGTGCGCAACCTAAGGCGATTAATCCTTAAGGAAGCTCATGAATCTCCTCTCACCATTCATCCCGGTAGTACTAAGATGTATCAGGAACTACGCCAGAGGTTCTGGTGGACTAGGATGAAGAGAGAAATTGCTCAGTATATTGCAAATTGCAACGTCTGTCGTCGTGTAAAAGCAGAGCACCAACGGCCTGTTGGCACCCTTCAACCCTTAGCTATTCCTGAATGGAAATGGGATAAAATTGGTATGGATTTCATTACCGGTTTTCCCAGGACCAAGAGAGGGAATAATGCTATCTTCGTCGTGGTCGATCGTCTTTCCAAAGTAGCCCATTTCTTACCTGTTCGTGAGAGTATAACCGCTAGTCAGCTGGCAGATTTGTACATCTCCCGAATAGTGTCCCTCCATGGTGTTCCTTTGGAAATTAACTCGGATCGAGGAAGTCTTTTCACCTCTCGATTTTGGGAAAGTTTCCAAAATGCTATGGGGACTCGTCTCTCCTTTAGCACCGCTTTCCACCCTCAGTCGAGTGGTCAAGTGGAACGCGTCAATCAGATTCTAGAAGACATGCTTCGAGCCTCTGTTATCTCATTCGGAATGGACTGGGAGAAGTGCCTTCCATTTGCCGAATTCGCCTACAACAACAGCTATCAATCTAGCTTGGGTAAAGCCCCTTTTGAAGTTCTCTATGGACGACGATGTCGAACACCCCTTAACTGGTCAGAGACCGGGGAAAGACAATTCTTTGGCCCGGATATGATTCAGGAAGCAGAAGACCAAGTTCGCATCGTTCCTGAAAAGTTGAAAACAGCCCAATCTCTTCAAAAGAGTCAATATGACCGAAAGCATAAGGCTATGACTTTCGAGGTTGACGAGAAGGCTTATCTTCGGGTCACCCCTCTGAAGGGAACCCATCGTTTCGGTATCAAAGGCAAATTGGCTCCTCGTTACATTGGACCTTTTCGCATTCTCGCCAAACGAGGAGAAGTTGCCTACCAATTGGAACTACCTCCGCACCTCTCCAGGGTCCACGATGTCTTCCACGTTACTCAACTCAGGCGTTGCTTCTCGGATCCTATCCGTGAAGTGGACCATGAAACGCTTGATCTCCAAGATAATCTTACATATCGAGAGTACCCCGTTCGTATCCTCGATCAGGCCGAACGTACCACCCGACGTCATAATATCAAGTTTCTCAAAGTGCAATGGTCGCACCATTCTGAGGATGAAGCAACTTGGGAAAGGGAGGATCGTCTTCGACTTGAATATCCCGCCTTCTTCCTGGAGGAACCCAAATCTCGGGACGAGATTCTTTTGAGTGGGGGTGAGTTGTCACACCCTAGCTAGTCATGCATTAGAGTGTTGCATCATGTTTACTCTTTCATCAGAAACTTGAAATGGGGATGACAGAACCCCCAGTCCCCTCTGAAACCAACTAGGGTTACTAAAATAATTTTCAATGAACCTGAAATGCCCTTCTAAAATGCCCATCATTTTTGTCTTGGTTCAGAACCTCTGCCAAAAGTGGTGCACATTTTCCTAGGCCATCCTAGGGTTTTTGAATTAAATCATAA
>NW_025239678.1:0-3813 GCF_018294505.1 Triticum aestivum
GGAGGAGGCCTTTAGTCCCGGCTGGCCACGAGAGCCGGGACTAAAGGTCCTCGGCCCCAACGAACCACGAGCGCCCACGTGGCGGGCCTTTAGTCCCGGTCAGCCACAAGAACCGGGACTAAAGCCTTTTGTCGCGGTCCGGAAGAGCCGCGGCTAAAGGGGGGGGGGGGGCTTTAGTCGCGACCCTTTAGTCCCGGTTGCACAGCCGGGGCTAAAGGCTGTTGCGAACCGGGACTAGAGGGCTTTTTTCTACCAGTGAGTCCTCGGCGGAGCAGGTATTCATCTTACTAATGGCACGAGACATTGGTTTTGTTCTATGTTCTTTTTTTCATGTTCAAATATTGTACCGATGGCCATTAAATTTATACATTTGATCATGATATCATTTATTTTGAATAAGTTTAAACTTAGGGAGGGGCACATACAACATCTTGTATACACACATTTGTAAGCTCACCTAAGCTGTAAATCCGCACTGACTAGGTACTCATAGGTTTGATGTCAGTAAGCACATGCTTTGAGGATTGAAACATCGAGGTAACTACATACATATTTAATTTTCCTCAGTAAATATGATCACCAAACTATAGACTTGCACACGAACTGGGGTGGGAGAGCACGTGAATGAGGGTTCAGTGGAACAACCCTAGATAAATAATTATCTTACATTGTGAATTATATTTTCCCACAAAGATATACCAGGCATGATTTCTTGAAAATTATTACTTTTTCATTTGTTATATTGTTCATGCATAAAAAATCACTAAGCAAAGAAGCTATGAAGCGGGGGTTGATCAGCAATGTTGACTCCTCGCTTTCTCCAGATGGCATATAAACTGCATGTACGATGCAAGATGCTTGTATGTGAGAGCCGACATAATATTCATCTCCTCCTATTGGACACCACTTTGTAGATGCTTAGATGATTTACTACCCATCCTATACACAATAAATAAACAAGTGATTTACACTCATTTATTTCTCTCAACATGTAAACATGCCACCTCAGCATGTAACCATGTTTGAGAAAAGTCCTGGCTCAACATGAAACCATGATTGTAATTATATTTTATAACTGCATAACAATTAAATGGAATAAATCATACATATTTTAAGTTTTAGTTCTTGTATTATTACTCCAAATATTCACGTTTCAATCGCATTGAAATATATTTTAACCAATTCGGGTAGCAATATGTGTTGTTAAGTTAATTTAGCGCTAGTTACATGTATAAACACCTTATAAGCATGATTTTCTAGCCAAGCACTCACCCTTTCAAAATAAACACCAATGCAACCTTGGGTGAGAAAAATGACCTGTTTATTATTCTAAACAACTTTGTAAGCACTTGCATTAGACGTGTTCTTAAGGTGCACTCCACAAGACTAATCTTATAATTGTTTCCCAACGTGCAGGAAACCAGGCAAACTGACATTACAGAAGTAGAAGGAAATCGGGAGAGGGAAGAGCTGAGCCAGATAGAGAATCTCTTTGGTGAAGTAGTCGACAACTACAAGTTGGATCAAATGGCAAGTTACATGGGCAAATCCAAGACACGGGATGACCGAGTACGAGAAGCCTGCATCCTGGTAACGGAGGACGGCAAGGATGCCAGGGCGTCTAGGTATGTGGAGGGTCTCAAGACTATGCATGGCGATGGCGATGGTCAGTCCACGATGTGCCTTGTGTATAACGCGACCGGCAGCACCCTCCACCACGTCCTCCAGCACGACTGGTCTGGTCATATTGGCAGGGCTCCCTATCCTGCCTTGACCGGCAACGGCCAGTGGGCTGCCTTTCATCACGTTGCCCAGCCCGGCGAGCCAGATTCGCTGGCGGCGGTCCTCTACCGAGGGAAGAACAAAGATGGCCACGACCATGATTACTTGCTTGCGTGGCATACACCGTCGAGATGGTATGAGTGCAACAAGGTACGTGCATCCTATGTCCTAACCAGTGCTGGTTGTTCCAACTCAACTGATCTTGACAACCTAATAACATGCGTATGTATAGTGCTTCACATGTTACTGATATGCATGCATACACAGGCGTATTGCGACATCGGTGGTGTCGACTACTTCAAAAATCGTTGGGCTGATATACACAGCAAACTGAGCAAATCCGATTACTCTTCGGACGCCATATACGGTGGGTGTTATATTGAAGCAAAAATTGGAGGGGGCAATAGTCCTAAGTTTACTGCAAGAATCACCTCCGTGGACGGACATCGCCAGCATTGGCAACCAGTTACGTTTGTCCAAGCTGCAGAAGTCGTTGGGGAACTGACGGATGATGGTATTATGTCACTCTAATAATTCCAACATAAAGAAATAGCCCACTCGGTACTTTATGACTTTACTGTTGTCATTATGTTTTTTTTTCTTTATTTAAGTTAGACTGTTGGTATTGTACTATTGTCTATGTGCATCTTGAGACCACGTTTCACTACTCATGCTTTCTATTTTCTTGATGCTACATTTTGAGTTAATAAAACCGTCATTTTTTGAAGAAGATAAAATGATCGCACGGATGTGGAAGTGCGTACATGTTATGGATATTAATGTAATTCATCTGATCCAAGCAAGGAACTGCATGCAAATCTTCATCTCACTGATGTGCACAGGAAGCAGTGCTGAAATACAATGATGTTGGGGAACTGTGTCCGCCATTAGCAACGAATAAGACCTCCCAAGTGTCGGGGGGTTGTCGGCCTCGGCCCCTGTGTGTTCAATTACTTCTTGCCACCGCCCATCTCCAGGAGCGAAGAGAGGAGCGAAGAGAGGCTCATCCTCGGCGCGACGAGCCGTCCATCGGCAAGGCCATGTCCTTGAGGAGCACCAGGAGCACGACACCTCCCATTCCCGTGCCCGGCGACGTCAGTGGCGGCGAGGACACTAGCAGCGGTGGGGAGCACAAGTAGCAAGATGGTGGCAGACGGCGAGGAGAGTAAGTGCGGCGGCGATCATGAGCACGAGCACACATAATTAAAACGTTCCATAAACGTTGTTGTTATATGCGAGATGTTACAGTGTCACGTTAGCCATGTTGGAAAAGTCAACAAGACCGTCCTACACCGTTGATTGGTGGTTTATGCAAAAAGATTATTGTACATGAAGCTTTTGCCAAAATTTTGAAAAAGAAATTCCCCCAAACCTTAGCCCTCAACGTGGTTGCTTTGGTTGCTTCGTACAAGTAACACCTGGTCCTTTTTGTATACAACAAACTGCTTTATTCTCATAAGAACGATATAACTGCAGTTTTACATAACAGGCTTTGCAAGACAGAAAAATAATAACCCAGTCCTGCACTGACGACTTGACGTTGACGAGAACCCGCACGAAGAAGAGTATTGCTGCAGCAAGGAACCAACTGTGTCGCCATGAGGACTCCGCCAAGGGAATCCTCGAGGCTTCCTAAGATGCTTGAGCCACCCGGGATGTCCGGGATCTAAGACCGATGAACACCTGTTGGCCGTGATGGCAAATTCCTTAGATCAACCAGATCTATATTCGCGAAGAAAGAAAACATCGTCCGCAAGAGTGGGAAGGAAGAAGAGCGTTAACCATCTTGCAAAGGAGCCACACACCACCTACCAAGATCTGAAGAGAGTTGATAGATTCGAGGACACAGACTCTTACATGCCCTTCACCAGCGCCGAATCAGACGTCATCGAGACAGGGAAATACCTTATTCCCATAAAACATCTTGTTGTAGCATTCGGAGCAGCAGCCCAAAAGATGTTTGGTCGGCCGCAAGGAGAAGGCTGACGCAAAATACAGGCCCAATCTCATGAAGTGGAAAAAAAACTGAGC
>NW_025239679.1:0-3813 GCF_018294505.1 Triticum aestivum
CGACCAAAGCCCCCAAGTGATGTTGTGGCTTTACGCCTATCAAAAGGTGTTGCTATGGTTCGGATACGACCAAGCCCCCAAGTGATCAATAATATGATAAGCCAATAAGGCAGGATACCCATGTTTGAACCGCGCATCATGGCAGCAGGTCCTCTTTGGCACCCTTTAACTTTTTGTAAGAGATAAATCCTTCTTGAACCGGGATTTTGAACCGGATATTGAGAGCTTCAAAGCTTTGTGGGAGATATCTTTCCCTTGAACCGGATTGTAAACCGGAATCTTCATTTTTAGCCGGAAACTTTCTGATGGCCTTTCAACTCGGACTTGCGAGAAGTTAATTCCTTTTTGGACCGAACATTTTTAAACCGGATTTGAGCCAGATACTAAGGGCTTCAGCTTTGTGTAGGAGACGGGATTCCCCTTAAACCGGACTATAAACCGGAAGCATCATTGTGAGCCGGAATATTTCTGACGGCCTTTAAATTTTCATCAATATAACAGTAGCCTCCAGGACCGGGTTTCCCTTCAACATCCTATTGCACTTGAATTTGCTGAAACTGGCAAGACTTGCTGCGTCATATCATCGTAGCCCCCGCATCTTAAGATGACTCAAGGAGTTGTCTTGAGATTCTCCATACTTTGACCATAGCAGAAGGTATATATCATTGGTGTTGATAACGCAATGTAAATCCACAGAAGGCTGAGGTGACTGCGGCGGGTTATAAATGATCCCGTATGAGCCGTGTCAGCAACTCGGCCAATGGTTCCTTCCAACTGGCTATTTGAAGTTGACCAAACTGTAGTGGCAGCGATTTGTGTGCATGTCCATTGAACCATCCAGCGCAGACGACGGCTGATGATAACTTGCCTCCAATTTGCTGAAAGAAAACCGGTGCGGCCCGGTGTGTTGATGTAGACCAGACCGCAAGGGGCGGCAGCGCAAGCACTTCCATTGAGCATGGCAGCATGGATAAATGTTAGTGCAACATGACGATAGTATGCACTCCATATCCGCGATATAACTCCACTTCGACGGTGAATAATTGTCCTGATATATTTGAATAACAGATGATCTTGTCGTCTCTGCCATGATCATGAAACAAAAAATATTTAAAGGGAGGACAATTGTTCCCGGAGGAACTTTAAAGTATATTGAAAAAATAAATAAGGTGGATAGCACCTGATCTTTTCCTGGGATGTCAAGCCAGCCATGCCCGTCGTCGTGTTTCCAATTGATCTGAAGTTTACTGCTTCCACCTCTTTTTTTTAAACTGCTGGAGCATATGCTTGAAGTTTTGGCTCTGGCGTCTTTGAGAATTTTGAAGCGAGCCCGTAGAAAAACTTCTGAATAGCACTACTAACTGGCGTGTTAGTGCCTTTGTCTTCTAACGGGAGCAATTTTCCATCAAACTTTGGGAGCTGTGCCATGCAATAGTACTGGTAATTTTCCATCAGACTGAGGAATCCACACGTCGATCGATCCAACATACTCCCACTGATATGACACCTTCTCCGGTGGACCTGGAGACATCCTTCTCAATCTCCAATGGCATTCTTAGGCCAAAAAACTGCAAAGCACACTGTCTTCGCTACTGATCCTTTGGCAAGTCTAGGTGAAAATTTCCTTTGGCCTAAAATCCAGTATATTGAGCCCATACATTTGGAAAAAACTCTGAATCAGTGGCGCCCAGTACCACAGCTCCAGTGGCTTCGTCAACTCAAACTGTCCGCGGCGACGGAAATAAACGTAGGTTCAGGCGTGCGTCAACCGAGCGGAGGAAAGGTGCGTCACATCGATCGGGCAATCTATCGCGCCCGTCCGTGTGCATGTTAAGTACTATTCCCTTCATAAAAAAAATAAAAATACTTTTTTTTTGCGGGGGAAAAAAATAAATAAAAATACTTAGATCACTATTTATTGTACTCACTAAAAAATGTCTTTAATTAATCCTTTGGAGATGAACGTGAAAAGAACGATGCATGCATGGACCACAACCAGGGGTCCAGGGCGGTGCCTACAAGTACTGCACGCGATGCATTCATCGAAACTTCTGCACGAGGAGCGTATCGTGCTCAACACAGGAGGTTCCAGAGAGTAAACGTGTTTTGTTACAACGCACAAGTACTCCCTTTGTCCCGAAATATAAGAACGTTTTTGACACTATGCTAGTGTAAAAAACGTTTTTATATTTTGGGACGGAGGGAATATTTAGCTACTTGTGTTAGAATGCAACTAACAACATTTGTTAAAATCGGAATTAAAAAAATGGGATTTTAAAATTATTTTTAATAAATATTGAGAAAAGTATATGAAATTTTCTTGGATTTTAAATTTGGAGAACTATTTTCTAATATTTGTGGCCACTTTTTAAAAAGTTAACAACACTTTTTATTTTCTGAATACATTTCTAAAATTTACTAAAAAAATAATATCCTGCTTTTCTCTAAATTCTTGAACATTTTTAAAAAAACATTTTCTGAGAAAAGGACTAAAATTGCACGGGAACGAGAAAACGTACCAAATGAAAATAAGGCAAGCGAAGCTTAAACGGGTTAGCCGTGTCACTCGCCTAAGCGATTGTGCGGCATTTTGTGTTTTTATCTTTGAAAGAGCTGCAAATAGGACCTCCCACATTAAGCGTGGCGCATAGCCACACCCGCTGCTTGATAAGATAGAAGAATCTGCACTCTAGAGAGTGGGCCTCTAAGAAGCAAACATTTTTAAAGCCCAGTTGAACTCAAGTTACAAAACACGGGCCTATCTAGGATGAATGCCCAAAAAACACAAAAGTGCCCAAGAAAAAATAGAATATTCACCCAAAGAGAAGAATAAATCTGCATCACCAAAATGCTCTACCAGATTGCAGCAATCAACTGGGTGTCTCTTTCTTTAACAGCCAAATGGGTGTCTTATTTACTCAGAAAAGATCTAGCGGCAAAGAAATTAAACACCGAAGCAGATTCAGAGTGAAAGTTTCGTGATTTCCATTCATATAACCAGAGATTTGAAGATTTGGTGGTATGTAATGAATAATCTCACTGAACAAAACATGTCTATAGTTATACACTTGTATATCGTCCACTCTTCCTGAAACCAAGGAAACCTCTGCTTTACTTTTTTTTGCGAGTAAAAGAAAAAAGAAAAAAGAGTAAAGCGGAGGTTTTCACTCCTTGAGTGGAAACCTCTGCTTTACTGATGCTTAATACAATCACAGGCATAGGAATACACTTGTCTCACTTGTGCCTCAACTCTTCCTCTCATTACACAAAGATTAATATACAGGCCACCATCTCTGAATGCTTCCCCCCTGCCCATGCTGAATCTATTAGCCTCCTCTTACGGGTGGATGCCATAACTTTTTTGCAGGTACAACATTGTTGCATCTTGGTGGACAACCAAAAAACTCTCCTGGGCTGTACATGATCAACAACGACAACAGGCAACAATGAACTGGAGACTTCGTCCAACAATTGCTTATTGCAAAGCTATTCACTTATCTTCACAGGAATCAACACAAAGTAGCTGATGGTTTTGCTAGAGCAGCCCAGCAATCAGTTCTACATGTAACCTGTTTGAAACTTTGAATGCTTCTCATATCAATACCTGTAGTCTTCTGCAGAGGCTATCGGTCATGCCTCCGCATCCATGTAACTGGTTGTGAAGCCTAACAATCTGAAACTTAGTGTACATCATGCAAATAAAATGCATCTGATGGGCCTTTTGCCTGCCCAAAAATATGGTATCGGCTACATCATGCAAATGCAGGTACTCCCAGACTGCAGGAAACAAATTGGTGGTCGCCTTATTTGCAA
>NW_025239680.1:0-3813 GCF_018294505.1 Triticum aestivum
GTTCGTAGTCGGATCGTCAAAGTCGACTTCCACCAAAGCGAAATCCACCATCTCATCGAAAGACGGGACACCTTTGCCTCTATCACTCTTCCTCCATATATACAGCCCTTAGGGCATCGTTTAGACTTTGGGTTTTGTTTAGATTAAAAGTTCGCCATAGCTGCAACTTCGCGTACTTCGTTTGTGTTCAACGACCAGACAAAGGCGTCACAGAACCCCACCTTGATCAATAAAGCTTTCATCTTATATTCACAATATCCAGATTGCAATCTTAGTTTCTTGCTTGTTCTTCGTTTGCTCGCAGGAAACAGACCCTCGTGGTCAGGTTGATCGTGCTCCGGCGTGGTCAATAACCTCTCGGAGTTGGTTTAGCGATTGCTAAGGCGCGACGTCCTCGCACGTTCGTAGTCGTACCGTCAAAGTCGACTTCCACCAAAGCGATATCCATCATCTCATCAAAAGACGGGACACCTTTGCCTCTATCAAGTGGTATCAGATTTCCAGGTTGCTCGGTGAGATTTTACAGTTTTTCGTAGTTTAGATCGAGTCTGTAAGGGAAGAGGATATTTTGTGAGAGAATGCCAATCTCAGCGTGTGATGATTGCTACTGAGGATGGTGGGTATGAGTCTGCTAGAGACTATGATGAGGAGACTTTGGCTCTTATTACATATGAAGAACACGGTGGAGATGATTCTGATCATGAGACACAATACATGGCTGCTGAAGATGCTGACAGGTACGAATGTTTAGTTGCTCAACATGTTTTGAGTGTGCGGGTTACACAAGCTGAGCAAAATTAGAGGCATAATTTGTACCATACAAAGGGAGTTGTGAAGGAACGTTTTGTTCGCGTCATCATAGATGGAGGGAGCTGCAATAACTTGGCTTTTGTGTGCAAAGAGGCATTATTTTCATTCGAGGACGTGCCTTCCCCATTGCCTCCTGCTGTCACTAATATTTTGCAGGAGTTCGCTGACGTCTTTCCACAAGACGTGCCACCGGGATTACCACCTATTCGAGGGATTGAGCATCAAATTGACTTAATTCCTGGTGCATCATTACCCAATCGTGCACCATACCATACCAATCCAGAGGAGACAAAGAAGATTATGCGTCAAGTACAAGAACTGCGCGACAAAGGTTATATACGCGAACCCCTTAGTCCTTGTGTTGTTCCTATCATTTTAGTGCCGAAAAAGGATGGTACGTCGCGTATGTGCGTTGATTGTAGAGGCATTAATAATATTACTATTCGTTATCATCATCCTATTCCTAGGCTAGATGACATGCTTGATGAACTGAGTGGCTCTACAATATTCTCCAAAGTTGATTTGCGTAGTGGATACCATCAAATTGGTATGAAATTGGGAGATGAATGGAATACAACATTTAAAACTAAGTTTGGATTATATGAGTGGTTAGTCATGCCTTTTGGGTTAACTAATGCACCTAGTACTTTCATGAGGTTAATGAACGAAGTTTTACATGCTTTTATTGGACGATTTGTGGTAGTTTACTTTGATGACATATTGATTTATAGCAAATCTTTGGAGGAACATTTGGAACACTTACGTGTTGTTTTTATTGCTCTACGTGATGCACGTTTGTTTGGTAACCTTGGAAAGTGCACCTTTTGCACCGACCGAGTATCTTTTCTTGGCTATGTTGTTACTCCATAGGGAATTGAAGTTGATAAAGCCAAGATTGAAGCTATTCAGAGTTGGTCGCAGCCCAAAACGGTCACACAAGTGAGGAGTTTCCTTGGCCTCGCTGGTTTCTATAGGCGTTTTGTGAGAGATTTCAGCACCATTGCTGCACCTCTCAACGAGCTTACAAAGAAGGATGTGCCTTTTGTTTGGGGTACCGCACAGGAAGAAGCCTTCATGGTATTGAAAGATAAGTTGACCCATGCTCCTTTACTCCAACTTCCTGATTTTAATAAGACTTTTGAGCTTGAATGTGATGCTAGCGGAATTGGATTAGGAGGTGTGTTATTACAAGATGGCAAACCTGTTGCATGCTTTTCTGAAAAATTGAGTGGGCCTAGTCTGAACTATTCTACTTATGATAACGAATTATATGCTCTTGTTCGGACCTTAGAAACATGGCAACATTATTTATGGCCCGAGGAATTTGTTATACATTCTGATCATGAATCTTTGAAACACATTAAAAGTCAAGAAAAACTGAACGGTAGACATGCTAAATGGGTTGAATTCATTGAGACTTTCCCTTATGTCATTAAACACAAGAAGGGCAAAGAAAATATTATTGCTGATGCATTGTCTTGTTGTTATTTTGTTCTGGATAACATAAATAGATTATTGAATAGTTTGCACTAGAAATCACCTGACAAATATGCATATATGCAATATTTTTGGTCATATCCAAGGTAGTCATGTCCTCATCAACTATGCTTTCACAACTTGACTTTGAAATATTTGGTTTGGAGACCATCAAAGATCAATATGTGCATGATGCTGAATTTAAAGATGTATTGCAGAATTGTAAGGAAGGGAGAACTTGGAACAAGTTCATTCTTAACGATGGATTTGTGTTTCTTGCTAACAAGCTATGCATTCCATCCAGCTCCGTTCGTCTTTTGTTGTTGCAGGAGGCGCATGGAGGAGGATTAATGGGACACTTTGGCATCAAGAAGACAGAGGATATACTTGCTACACATTTCTTTTGGCCAAAGATGAGACGGGATGTTGACCGTTTTGTTGCTCGCTGCACTACATGTCAAAAAGCTAAGTCACGACTCAATCCTCATGGTTTATCTATGCCTTTGCCTGTACCTAGTGTTCCTTGGGAGGATATATCTATGGACTTTGTTTTAGGTTTACCTCGAACAAAGAAGGGGAGGGATAGCATATTTGTTGTCGTGGATAGGTTCTCGAAAATGGCACACTTTATACCATGTCATAAAAGCGATGATGCATTAATGTTGCTGATTTGTTCTTTCGTGAAATTATTCGCTTGCATGGTGTGCCAAATACTATTGTTTCAGATCGTGATACTAAATTTCTTAGCCAGTTTTGGAGATGTTTATGGGCTAAGTTGTGGACTAAACTACTTTTTAGTACTATTTGTCACCCCCAAACTGATGGACAAACTGAAGTAGTCAATAGAACATTGTCTACTATGCTTAGGGCTGTTTTGAAGAATAACAAGAAAATGTGGGAAGAATGCTTGCCTCATATTGAATTTGCTTATAATGGTTCATTGCATTCTACTACTAAGATGTGCCCTTTTGAAATTGTGTATGGTTTCCTACCTCGTGCACCTATTGATTTGTTGCCTCTTCCATCTTCGGAGAAGGTTAATTTTGATGCTAAAGAATGTGCTGAATTGATTTTAAAAATGCATGAGTTAACTAAGGAAAACATTGAGCGTATGAATGCTAAATATAAACTTGCTGGAGATAAGGGTAGAAAACATGTTGTGTTTGCACCTAGAGATCTTGTTTGGTTACATTTGCGTAAGGATAGATTTCCTAATTTGCGCAAATCAAAGCTAATGCCACGTGCTGATGGTCCTTTTAAGATGTTAGAGAAAATAAATGATAATGCATATAAACTTGAGCTGCCTGTAGATTTTGGGGTTAGTCCCACTTTTAACATTGCATATTTTGTTTCAAGAAGGGGAGGAAGATGAACTTTCGTCGAGGACGACTTAGTTTCAAGAAGGGGAGGATGATGAGGACATCAATACCATTGTTACACCCACAACCCCTGCTGCTATACATACTGGACAAATTACTAGAGCTCACGCACGCCAATTGAATTATCAGGTACTTTCGTTTCTTGGTA
>NW_025239681.1:0-3812 GCF_018294505.1 Triticum aestivum
GAGCCGGATTATAGACCGGACCGTGCACGCTGTCAACCAGCGCAGGAGGGCAAGGGAGAGAGCCGTCGACATAGCCAAGCAGATAGTGACTCCCAAGAAGCGGAAGAACCTGCGCGCGCCAGAAGATGTAATTGTCCGACGACAACTTGATGGTGATGAGATGACCGAAGTGAAACGGCGGCGGCGGCTGCGATCCCATCGAGGAGACTGGCTGAGGTGAGACCACCGTGGAGACAGTCAGAGGGGCAGCCGGCGCGGTGACAGAGGGCGCGATGGCCGCAGTTGACGCCGCGAAGCCTGCCAGCGCGACGTCCTCCGCCACCAGCGGCGCAGTGGCCGAAGGCGCGACAGCCGCGGTTGACGGGGCAGCGGCGGTGTGGGCCACAAGCGCCTGCCCGGGCAAAGTAGCAGCCGGCGGGAGCGCGAAGAGGGAGCCGACGCTCCGTGTCCCGATCGGCGCCTGAAGGGAGGCGGCATCCAGCGGCCTCGAGAGAAGTGCCGCGAGGTAGGCCGGCAGAAAACCGGTGGCGGTGGAGCCGAACGCAGCGGCGGACGTCATAGCAGTCGGGCGACGGCGACGGCGGGCGCGGCGGCGGCGGCGGCGGCGGCGGCGGCGGTTTAGGGTTTTTAGGCGGAAGCGGACGTAACCTAGCGTGATACCATGTAAGACAATAGGCTTTGGGGGGAACCGCCACAACCCTATAGGGGTGGCCTATCACATATATATATAATGAGGTGGTATACAACGTTACAATATACACATGTAAATACAGTCTAACAGTGTCTATGATGATGCATTGGAATCAAGTTCCGTGTGTGCCTGATGAGAGATAGGGAGTTAATCTCCCATTGTAGAAATAGTACTGCATTTGCGACAGGGAGCGGTGGTTCCTAGTAGCTACTACTCCGTACTTGGTAAGTTAATTTCTTTGGCCATTCGAGGCATTTTAAAGTGACTCTACATGATCGTACGTCGGTGTACTCTTGCGTCGATGATCTGGTTGCGTCGGTGTACTCTTGCTGTCCACATGATCGAATCGAAGACACCTCGATAAAAATTGAATGGTGCGACTCAAGGTCCCGACAAAGACTTTGTAATACGCAGTTAAATTTTGATGCCTTGAGTTTGTGTCAGATATTGAATATTCTATGAGGTTGGTTATGTTGGACTCGAGGTCGAGGCGGGGAGTAACTTAGAGTAGTAACATGCATATGTTACTAGTCTATGTTACTACCTTTACAATGGGGAGTAACATATGTGTGGTGTCAATGTAACACTTCATTTATTAAGTCATACACTCATCTTGTCTTGCTATGTGTGATATTACTCATATTACTAGTAACTAGCTATGTTACCACATCACTCTCTTTCTTTATTAATTACTTGCCAGTTCATCTACTTTGTCTAAATATGTGTGATGTTACCATCTATGTTACTCTCATTGTAGGTAGTCTCAGCCTTTATATAAAAATCTCGCGTAACTTTATGTGTGTCTAGAATTACTCATTTTCTAATGTAACGAGATGCTTCTGGATAACGTAGTCCAAGTAATTTCAGCTCCTCGAGTTGACTTGGAACGGCGCCCGAGTCACCTAGGTTGGCGATGTGTGGACCTCGAGGGTGTCGTTAATGATCCGGATTTTAAGAGACTTTATTTAAAACAAAATGGTGCATACAAATATGACATCTCCAAAGTAATTGCAAAAATACAAACATGTAATTTAACAACAACAAAAAAACAGAATCTGAAAAACAGACTTCAGCCATGAGTACATATGTGTAGTTGTCATTCCTCACTATGAGTGCAACGCGAACCAACCTGTGGTTGGATGGTTAGAGGGACTCTGATTTATTTCAGGATTTCCGGCGACGCGTTTTTAGTGGGAGGAGAGTGTGCATGTGTGCATCCATAGGGATGAGCGTATGAGCATATGTATGATCACTTGTGCCGGTATTGTGATTAAAAAAGGCATCTACTCAAGTACCAACTATTGTTCGTATCTTTCTAATCAACGCTTCTTTTCATCGGCGGCGGATACTATTCTGGTGCGCTGGTCCTATTGGACCTTAGCACGACTACTTCCCGATTGTCTACTACAACATGGTTTGGCCGGCTTCGATGAGGGAAGGGCGAAGAAGACGGCGCGCCTTTGGCTCGCTCCAGTGCAAGTAGTCGTCGCTAGGTCATTTACAGACCTATATGTATTTTTTACTTCTGGTGTTCTCTGTACTACCTTGACAGTTGACGAATAGATCAGAAGTTATCCAAAAAAAAGTTCACACTGGGTAAGCTAGTCTTCAAAACTCATGGCAATCGTTATTAAATCGTTCGGTTGTGTTCATCCTCGTCGTCATATGCTCGGTTGACAAATGATAGATATCATCACTATGGATGTACTCCCTCTGTGTCACAATACAGAACATTTTTTGACACCACTCATTGTCACACGCGATCATCGAGTTCACCATACGTGTTTGGATCGACGTTCATTCTTCCTCCAGCCATCTCCATTAGCGGAATCCCAAAGCTTTTTTATGTTGTATAAACTACAAAGGAGTGGTAATTTTACAAGCCAAACAGGAGACTCTACGTGACAGTGATGTTGTTTATTTTTGTGTGTTGTGCGAAAGTTGGGTAAACACAATAGATTCTGCGTACGGGTGTTCATGTACACGTGATGGTGATGTTCCTGACTTGATGGAAAAGAGTCCAGGGGAAAAAACGGAAAAAAGTCGAGGTCTGACTTACTTCCCCAAAGAAAAACGGAAACCAGCAGGAGAGTAACAGTAGCAGCACGAAAAGGAAACGACCAGTATCAGCAGGTATGGACTCCCACGCGGTGTCGAGTCGCCTGCTGCACGCCACCTGCCTCACTGCACCCGCCATTAATCAGGGCATTAATCCGGCCACCGGCGCTTCCTACCACCCCTGTCTTCCGCTACTACCACATAGCAAAACAAAATGAGTCTACAATCTAATAAATAAAGTGTTGCATGACATCATACATATGTTACTTCCCATTGTAGAGGTAGTAACACAGCCTAGCAACATATGCATGTTACTAGTCTAAGTTACTACCCACTATGGCTAGTCTAACCCGGTGTGATTGTCACCCAAAGGTTTTCTGTCATACGAAACTAGCCTCGAAGGCATTTGCAAGCCATCAACCTCATCTTCTAGTATCTCTACTACCTCACACACTGTCACGCAATCATTGAGTTCACCATATTCGTATCGACGTTCGTTCTTCCTCCTGCCATCACTATTATCGTAGAGCTCTTTTATGGTACCCCGCGTGAAATATTAGCCATCCATTCTTGACATCTAATGGTGACGATCAATCTGTACTGCTCCAATTTGCCAATAGAATCGCGAGCGGTATAGCTTGCACCGCTTCTCTCCCGTCCTCCATTATACAAATCGCGAGGGCATTTTGAGAGTAAAAAGTTTCTGTCCACCCGTCTCGCTCTCCGGGGACTGGTCCGCAGTGACGAGGCCGGCTGGGCCGGCAAGGTGCAGCACCTTCGAACCGACTTTTACGCCTTCCGGACATCCGATGCCTCCCGGCGCATGCTGCTCGCCAACGACAGCGGCCGGCCATGCCAGCCAGGCAAGACCATGACGGCTGGCTGCGGGCTGCCCTGGCCTGCCCTCTCGGATCATGATGTCCGCGGACGGTGGCCGGCCATGCCATCAAATCGCGACTAGTTTATTTGGGCCGCAAGAGTTCCACCGAGAAGAGGTCAATCGGTTAGAGCAGCTAGCGAGGTTCACCTACGCGGAGGCTGCTACCTCTTAGAGTATAAAGTC